>NW_006400051.1:2191652-2192173 GCF_000299155.1 Elephantulus edwardii | reverse complement strand
ATATTTATAGCTTTTCCTGCTGCTAGTTTCAACGCCTGAGTGAGGGCTATTAACTCGGCTTTTTGTGCGGAGCTTCCTTCAGATAAGCTGTCGGATTAAATAACTTTCTTCCCGTCTTCTACTGCCGCCCCAGTGACCCGCTTACCATTCTTTATGAAGCTGCTGCCGTCAGTGAACCATGTTGGGCACCCAGGCCAAGGCTGATTTCTTAGGTCCTTCCGGGTGCTGGTTTCTTCTGCTAGAATTTCATGGCAGCGATGGCATGGTTCTGGGTCACCCTCCGCAGGCAGCAGGGTCACCGGTTTTAGGATGACTGGAGCTCCAAAGGTCACCCTGTCCATGAGGAGTAGGCTCCGATAGTGGGTCAGGCGGGCATTAGTCATCTATTGGTCAGGTGGTTGTCGAATTATGCTCTCTAATGCATGAGGGGCTATGACAGTGACATGCTGCCCCATGGTTAATTTGTCTGCATCTTTTATTAGGACCGCGGCAGCTGCAATGGCCTTCAGGCAGACTGGCCA
>NW_006400051.1:2181745-2188947 GCF_000299155.1 Elephantulus edwardii | reverse complement strand
ATTAGTCCAATAAGCCCTGTGGGGTTATCTGAAAAGGAAGGATGGTTAGTCTTCCAATTATAGAGGTCAGCAGAGGAAAATGGCCAGTGCTGGAGGGGTTATAGTTGTTCTGGCTGTGGGGGCCCTCCGTAGGCTCGTAAGGGGAGAGCCACAGTGGAATCTGGGCTCTCTAGACCCCTCCGACTGCGAGTCCCCCGTGCTGGTCCCTGGGGGGCACTCGTGGGGATGGGGGAACCGGTATCAACCTGGCCCTGATATGGGGGAGAATTGTGGCACATTTCAGGCCACTCAGGTGGATTTTCAATCTCAGGATAAATTTTGGGTGGTGGTGATGGTGCAGCTTCTGGGGCCAGAGGAACTCTGGACTCAGAAGTTCGGGCTTTTAGGGCTAATGCGCGTGGAGGGGTGGTATGGTTCTTCAAAATCCAAGGTTTTACTCACGGCAGTGGATTCTGCACTAAATCCTGCCACACGATGATGTTTGGCTGTTGGTCAGGATGCCCGTTTGGTCCTTCTTGGAAAACAAGATTTTTAACCGCCAAAATGATTGTTAGGTCAAATGCGCCCTCTGGTGGCCAACCGACTCTCAGAGCAGGCCACTCAGAGTTACAGAAGGTTTGCCAAGGTCTTTTTTTTTAACGTTAACGGAGAGATTATTAGCCCTAGTTCTTACGTCAGAAAAATGTCCTAAAGTCAAGGAAAGGGGTGTCGTTAGATTCGGTCCCATTTTAGTCGCCCACAGAACACAGCAGACACTCACAAGAAATACAAGACACACAAGAAGCTCTCTTCGCAACAACCAATTGAAAGCTGCTTCAGACGGGAGAGCCCTCCAGGCCCCTCCTCTCCGGCGGGACACTCTAAGTCCCTCAGACGGACCGGAGACTATTAAAACCTCTGGATCCGGAATCCACCCAAAGGGACGTCTCCCTCTGGGCCGTGACTTGTGGTTTTTTTCAAGCACATCTGCTTTTGCCACAGTCACAAACTGAAAGTAAGCTGAAAATAAAACGGACTTACGAACACACAGGTTTGGCGATGCCACACAGACAAAGAAACAAAGAAACAAAGAAATTCTAGAGGATCCTCTTACCTCCAAGTGGCTGGCTGGCAGGTTGTGGGGGTGGCTGCTCGATCCCGGACGACCCCCCAAATGAAAGACCCTAAACTAGGGCTTTTCCCAGACTGGGCGGGACCCCGAGCAACTCACACCAGATCCACTTTCTGTAATCACAAGAGGCTTTATTGACGTAGCTTCGGGATGACTTATATCTCACATAAGAGACAGGGAAGTCGACCCCGAGCCCCAAAAAGCAAGGGAATTTATACTAGGTTTAGGGGTTCTTTGGCGTAGAGATAGCTCATTGGCTCTTTGGAAAAGGAGAAGTTCAATTTTAGGTCAGGTGCCTGCTGCTGATGTTAGTTAAAATATGGTTTTTGCCACTAATTGTTTCTTCAGTTTGTGGTCAGCTAGTTCCTGGAACATAAACATTCACACAAGATCAAAGGTATAAGTTCTTACAATACAGATCAAAGGTATAAGTTTTTACAATACAGATCAAAGGTATTGGTTCCTACAATACTTGGGTTTGGGGACATTATTTTTTTTTTTTTTTAATTTTCCTTTCAGACTATGCCTTTGCATAGTCAATGAAACATTTATACACATCCTTCTCTTTATTTTCTACTTTCACCCAAGATCCATCTAATACCAGCAGTGATACCTCTGGTTCTACAGCCCTTTCTAAATCCAGATTGAATTTCTGGCATTTCCCTGTCAATATATTGTTCTAGTAGGTCTTTTTAAAAATTTTAACATTTTTTTCATTATTAATTTCAATGAAAATTTACAGACTTTAGATTTCCATTATTTCATTGTTTCACTTTTCTCCCTGCCCACACTCTTCTTTTTGAAAACTAAAAGAATAATTATTTTATTATTTTACAATCCCTCCGCCCAGGTCCACTCCACTATACAGCCTTTGTTCTGGACTCCTGTCATGACAAAAATACCTAATCACATATCCCTTTTAAACAGTTTTCTCCCTCATCTGTTTCGATGCAGTATAAATTATTTATCCCATCTTTCTCAGTCTCCCCTCAACCCTGATGTCAGTCCTGTTTTACAACAGTGGCACCATGCAATATTTGTCCTTTGTGACAGAGATATTTCACTCAGCATAATGTCCTCCAGGGTCACCCATGCAGTAGTTTTTTTTTAAATTATTGTCAGCAGGCTTTTATTTGACTTTAGTATTAATTATATTTTTGATAACTCCACATTCTTTTGTATCATCTTTTTTTGAGGAAATAAGAACAAATATGGATATCTTCCAGTCAGTTAGTCAGATAGCTGCCTTCTGCATTTCTTGGCACAGCCTGGTGAGCACGTCTATGGCTGTATCTGCTTGCTGAAACATGCAAATTAGCATTTCATTACTTCCTTGGACCTTATTTTTTTGGCAATGAGTGTCTTCTGATTTAGGACGCTCACCTCTTAGCATTATATGGGACAATACAATATTATCTTGTGATCCATATTCCTTGGCTTGTTTTTAGAAGTTACTTTTCCAGACAGTTCTTTAAAGTTTGTTTTAATTTCAGAGCTCAATCTTGGAGCTCAATTGATATTTTTTACCATGAGTAATCTGAAGGTATTTGAAATAACATCAGCATCCCAGCAGGCTTTAGGAAATGTGGTACTGTTTTGACTTAGGATAAGATTTTTGGTAAATCAAACACAAATTCTTGAAGTCCTAGAAGAATTCTACTGTTTAGAGAAGCCAATATTACTGTGGAAGTTGAGTGGTTCTATTTGTTTCCTCATAATACTTCTCAATTTTTTCCCCACTCATTGACAGCACTGTCCTCAAATATCATTTAAACCCAAGTCCACAGAAGATAAACTTTATTGAACTAAAGTTTCACTGTCCAAAACAATAACCACTAGCTAGCACTTGAAATGTGCAAATGCTATATTCTGGGAATGGAAAGTACACATCAGATTTTGAAACCTTGTTGTTGTTCTGTGCTGTCAATAACTCAAGAGTGACTCATAATACAACATATTAGAAACTCACCCTACCTTGAATCATTCTCATTATCTCTGATATACTTGAACCTGTTGTAACATTCATTGTGTCAGTTCATTTCATTAAGAGTATTTTTCTCTTTTGCTAACTCTCCATCAAAGGCTATACCCCTTGACAACGTGCTCAAAGAATGGATGAGCCAACGTTTCACCATCTTTGACTCTACGAATCACTCTGATTGTACTTGCTCCAAGATAGACTTGTTTATTCTTTAGGCAGCCCATGGGTTGTTCTCCAACACCATAATTCAAAACCATCAATTTTTCTGTTAGCCTTATTCACTGGCCAGCTTTCATATCCATAGGAAGTAATTGAAAGACCATGGTTTGGATCAGGCCCACATTTGTAACCCTATTATGTCCACTTACTGTACAAAGGTAACTCATGAGTGCTTGAAGCTGAATTCTGTGACACTGATGTGTCAAATGAGAGAATAATTACCCACAGTGGACAGTGTTTGGTGGAGCTTCCTGACTAAAACAAGCTTGGAAGCAGGAGTGGCATCCTTTTCCATAATAGCTTACCTCTGGAAACCTTATGAACCTGGAGAAAGGACAAAAGTTATACAGGGGTCCAGGTCTTTTGTTCATAGGGTCACTATGAGTTGCCTCTGACTCTATGACACTTAAGAACAATAACATCCTTATTCTTTGGTACTTTAAAGAAGTCCTTGGCAGCATATTTTCCCAAAACAACCTATCTTTTGATTTCTTGAAGGCTGCTACCATGGATATTGATTTGGGAGCCAAATTAAATTCTTGACAACTTCAATCTTTTTTCTCTCTACCCTGACATTGTGTGTTGGTTTATTGGTGAAGATTTTTGTTTTCTTATTGTTGAGATTTTATTCATATTGAAAGCTGTAGACTTTTATCTTCTTCACTAAGTGCTTCAAGTCTTCTCTCTGCAAGCTAAGTAGTACTTATGTATAATGTAGCTTGTGGTAGAATCGTCTTACAATTCTGATGCCACATTCTTTTTCATATAGTCCATCTTTCCAGATTATTTGCTCAACATTCAGATTGAATACATACAGAGAAGATACAATTCTGGTACACATCTTACTGGATTTTTAAAAATTTTGGCACAATCAAAAGAATGCAAATTCTGTAATTAATGTTTTTCATATTTTTTTGGTCTGCATACAATCATTGATATATATTGTGCTCTAGCAAGTACATTGTGTTTTATATAGTTTTCCCTATACATTGTATTAACAAGCCTGGAAGCAGGAGTGGCATTCACTTCTGAAATGGTTTGCCTCTGGAAACTCTATGAACAGTGCTCAGGCCTTTCTTTCATAGGGTCTCTATGAGTTGTCTACAACTCCACAGCACCTAATAACAACAACAATACATTGTATTATGTACAATTAGTAATCATCGATCTATTAGAGTCTCCATTTAAAATCTTTCTTATTACCTGTCCTCCCCATATACCCATAACCTCTGCTCTCCTAGTTATTTCCCTTCTTCCCCTTTTTCTGCCCCTTCCTGTCTTCATTTCAACATTTATAAACGTCTTGTTCAATTATTCTTCAGTTTTTAAATATGGTCTTATGCAGTATTTGACCTCAGAAGACTGAGTTACTTGACTCAGTATAATGCTGTCTAGACTCTTTCCATGTTAAACAGTATATTAAGAAATTACTGTTCTTTAGTTCGGCATATACTGATGGTATGTCAATATGATAACACTGCAAATGTTTTAGATGCATAAGATGCTATTAAAGTTAACTTTTAATCTTTCTCTGTTTAATAATGTGACTACACAAAAATTGGAAATCACATGTATGGTACATTGCATTTCATACTGGACAGCGCTGCTACAGGAACCGAAAATGCCAAACCACAAAGATCTCTTAGCTGACTGCATTTTTCAACTCTGTGACTTGCTAGCTGCTGCTAATTTCTTCCCCTGTACTTTCTTATCCAACAAGTTCTCCCTTATGTCCACCAACTCCTTTTCTGTGTTTCATGTACCAACTACTTCCTTAATACATCTTCCTACATGGTGTTTTGAAAAAGATCGAGATTTCACCCCTCAACCCACACTAAGAAATATTGTTGATTGAGTGAATTGTTGTACCCTGTTTTAAGCAAACTGCTTGATTCTTAGCATGTAGGTGTCCTAGATTCAACCTGTAGGTTGAATAACTTTAAAGAAGCTGGAGTCTTGATTGTCAGTCTTGAGCTCAGGAACTCCTTCCTACTCATTGGACTTGATCTTTAGACTCTTTGGTTCTGTGGGGTGACCAGGAACTATGCACTGCAGTATACAGTCTTGGAGATGTTTATTTGTCCATCTCCAGGAACTGGTACCTTCTGATAACACATCCAAAGTACATGAGACAAATATTACCATCCTTATTTCTAAGGAGCATCCTGACTATACTTCTTTCAACACATTCATTCTTCAAGTTGTTATTGTTATGTGCCATCGAGTCATTTTGCAACGTATATAGACATTATGTACCCTGAATTCTATCCTGTGCCAACCTTATTGAATCTGACACACCTATCCTCATTACCCCAGTCACTGAATCAATCCATCTCACCTAGGGTCTTCTTTTCTTGTGCTGTCCCTCCACTATTCTGAGCATGAGATCCCTCTCCAAGGACTGGTCCCTCCTAGCAACACGCCGGAAACATGTCAGACGAAGCCTCAGAATCCTTCTCTTCAAGGAACAGCCTGGTTTCACCCACTCCAGGACAAACACGTTTGTTTTCCTAGCAGTCCATGGTATATTCAATACTCTTCTCCAGGACCACAGATCGAAGGCATCAATTCTATCGTCCCTAATCATTGTCCAGTTTTCTGATCCATACCAAGTAATTGCAAAGACTATGGCCTACGTCAGGTGCATCTTAGTCTCCAGATTGACATCGTTGCTCTTCAGTACTCTGGAGAGGTCTCTGACTTTCCCTATGCAATTCATCTTTTGATTTTCTGGCTGCTGGTACCACGAGTGTTGATTGTGGAGCCAAGCAAACTGAAGCTGTTAACAATCTCAATTTCTCCACCATCTATCATGATGCTGCTAATTATTGGCCCTGTGGTGAGAATCTTTGTTTTTGTAATGTTGAGCTTCAATCCATATTAAAGGCTTCAGTCCTTGACCTTCTGCAGCAAGTGCTTCAGGTCTTCCTCAATTTCAGCAAGTAGGGTTGTGTCATCTGCATAATGCAGATTGTTGATGAATCTTCCTTTCATCCTGATGCCACACTCCTCATAGAGCCCAGTGCTGAGAAGCCAAGGCAAAGAGAAAAAAACCAAGAAATTAAGAAGCTGAAACAAATTATTTCAAAAGCAATGAGGTAAGACAAAGTAAAGTATTGTAACATGCAAAGACCTGGAATCAGAAAATTAAAACAGCCTGAATTGCTCAGCATTTCTTAAGCTGAAGAACAAATTCAAGCCTCGAGTGGCAATGCTTAAGGATGCTTTGGGCAGAATATTAAATGATTCAGAGAGCAATCAAAGAAGATTGAAGGAGGATACAGAGTCATTCTATAGTCATGATATAGTCAATTCCAGCATCATTATTTAAAATCATTAATCTTTCTTCAGAGTTCTTACTTAAGAGTAGTTGTTTGTTGTGTGATGTAGAGTCAGAACAGACTCGTATAGACCCTCCAGCAGATTTAGAGACAGTTAATAGCACAGGAAGATAATATTCATTCTTCTCCTGTTGAGCAACTGGTGGATTTGAACTATGTGCCTTTGGTATTGCAGTGCAGTTCCTTACTACTAGGCCATGACAGAATTGTTGTTTTCCTTGTGTGCTACTGAGTCAGAGCCAAACCATAGGTGACCTTCTGGCAGGTTTGCAAAGGCAGTAAATCGCAAAGGAGGAAATTGTCCATCCTTCTCCAGTGGAACAACTGATAGCTTCAAACTGTGTGTCTTTGGGATTGCAGTGCAATTTCTTACCACAAGGCCACCAGAGTTCATCAAAGGGTAGTGAATTTAATTTCTACTTGCAAGCAAGATTTTACTGAAGATTATCCAAAAATGACTGGAACAGCACATCAACAGAGAACTACCGGAAGTCCAAGCTTGGTTTAGAAGGGGTCGTGGTACTAGAGATATTGTAGCTGATGTTAGATG
>NW_006400051.1:2175329-2180610 GCF_000299155.1 Elephantulus edwardii | reverse complement strand
TCTTATAGTCTCTGAATTTCTTTATCATGTAGAAAAAAATTATCAGTGTTGCATTTCAAAGCAGAATGAGGAATAGATACATAGTTTATTAATACTAGAATTTTAGTCCAAAGGAAGTAGAAAACTTGTTTTTAGCCCTAAGTAGAAGGGGATGCAGGAAAACATGAACATGTCTTGATGAAAATATGAGCAGCTGCATGCCTTTTCCTTGAGCTATTATCTGTCAAGAAGAAAGAAACTGCAGAGCTGACCAGTTCAGGAGTGATGAGGCTTCCTGGCTTGTTACAAAGGCACAGATAGCATAGATATGGGGCTGTTTATTTCCTTTTCCCAGGAAGAAAAAGAAGAAAGGAGAGAAAAAAAAATCAAAGTCATTTCAAAATCCTATTTGACTTTTTCCAAGAGGATTATATATCTTCCCTGAATCTAGTTTTGCTTGTTAAATGCTAATGATGCACATTCTAAGCCATGATATGTGGGTGCAATTTATTTCTGGATTCAAGCCTTTCTTCTTAAGTGTGTTTGTTATAATAGATATACTAGAATAATATCAGGGATTAAATAAAGGAGGCACTTCAGAGACAGCAAATATACCAGTGGAAATGCCACTGGAGACACAATTTTCACTTGTCTTTCATACACAAATTCAGCAGACATTTCCTAGGGGATTGCAGTGTCTAGGGAAAAAAAATCAGATGAAAAAGTACCTCACCAATTACTAGTTGTTGTTGTGTGCCATCAAGTTACTTGCAACTCATAAGGACTTTATGCACAATAGCTCTGAACTGTCTTATCCTGAACCAATCTCACTGTCTCTGACACACTTGCCCCTATCACCCCAGTCACTGTGTTTATCCATCTCCTCTAGTCTTCCTGTCCTGTGTTGTCTTTCCACCATTCTAAGCATGATGTCCTTCTCCAAGAACTGGTCCTTCCTGGAAATATGCCCAAAGACAGAGCTTCAAAATCTTTGCCTCCAGAGAGCAAGTTGGTCTCATCCTCCCAAAACAAACTTGTTTATTTTCTTGGCAGTCCATGATATGTTCAGTACTCCTCTCTGGTACAACTCAAAGGCATAAACTTTGTTTTGTCATCCTTAGTCATCATCTAGATCTCTGATGCATAGCAAGTAATTGCAAAGACCATAGACTGGATCAGGCTTACCTTAGTCTCAAGACTGACATCTTTGAAAAGATTTGCCAACTTTTTGTTATGTTCTAGCCAGATTTTTTTTAAACCCTGGGGAAAGACTGAAATTTCCCACCATTCCGAGACTGCATGTGAGTCTTTACAACACTAGTTGGAAAAAAACCACAAGAATACCAACATGGCACCCAGTAGGCCTCCACAGATTACATCATTGACCAACTGAGCACTGTGAGACTTTGCAGGAGGCAGGTACTCCTTAAGGGAGCCTTGAAGGCAAAAAACAAACAAACAAACAAAACCAAACCCCCCCCCCAAAAAAAATCAAAACAAAAACCCCCCCAAAACAAAAACTAGGGCTTTTGAGCTGTGGTGCTGGAGAAGGGTACTGAATGTACCATGGACTGCCGGGAAAACAAACAGATTCATCTTGGAGAGGATTAAACCAAGCTACTCCTTGGAGGCAAGGATTCTGGGGCTTCGTCTGACATACTTTGCACATGTTGCCAGGAGGGATGGGTCCTTGGAGAGGGACATCATGCTTGGGAGGGTGGAGGAACAGCGCAGGAGGGGAAGACCCTCTATGAGATGGATTGATTCGGTGACTGGGGTAATCGGGATGGGTGTGTCGGAGGCGGTGCGGTTGGCGCAGGATAGAGCAGGGTTTAGGGCTGTTGTGCATAGGGTCGCTATGAGTCAGAAATGACTCGACGGCACATAACAACAACAACAACAACAGGGCATTGCTCGATCGGTTGCAGATAATGGGCACCAGGCCTCCATAATACTCTTTAATTCCATGGCATTTTAGTACCTTGAATTCAATTAAGTGTAATAGTAAGTGTTTGTAAATTTGTTGTGATGCTAGTGGTCTTGAAGCAAAGTCTGAACTTTTTCCAGTGGAGTGAAAATGGCTTCCGTTGTCTCTGCAAGTACTGCAGCCAGGTTACAGATTGCAAACTCTGGGGTATTGACGTGTTAACAGAGAAGGGAGGATAGATTCTCATACAGACAAAGCATCAATGCCAGTGTGATTGTCTTCTGCATTAACAGGTGAAGAATTCCTCGATACAAGTTTTGGAATCCATCCCTCCTCAACTGAAGGGTTGCATCCCTGGTTTTGATGCAATAGAGCTGTTGTTGAAAAACCGAAATGTTATCACGATGCTGTTGAAAGCTACATAGCAGGCACACAAGTAATATTTTATTTGACCAACATTTGTAATGTGAGGTGATGATATATCTTGTTTTGAAGATGTCAGGATTGGTGGCTTATTTTCATGAGCTTTTGAATTCGTAATGTTGCTTAATATCTTTATTTTATGAAGGATTTTAACCTGTAACACCATCAGGACATGGTATGTGAGGGATGGTATATTTCCATTAAGTTTACCATTTGTTTCCATTGTTAACTGATCTTTTAGGTCTTCTTTTCTGGATTACCACAGGTTCCTCATCTCTTGGGGCATAATCAATGTAACATATGAGTTATTGTTAAAGGTTAAATGAAAGAAAGCATTAATTAAGTAAGTGCCACTTAGCAACTAACCAGGCCTAAGAAGAAAATGGCTTTTTCTGCTTCCCAGTTAACCAAATAACTAGTTGGTGTCAGAAGTCCAGGGCACTGTGAATTATGGGCAAAGCAGTTTTCCTCATGTACCAACAATACCAGAATAATAGGTTTGCATTGTTGTTGATGTTATGTGCTGTCAAGTTGCCTGCGACTCATAGTGACCCTATGTACAACAGCCCTAAACCCTGCTCTATCCCATGCCAATCTCACTGTCTCTGACACAACTACTTCTATTACCCCAGTCACTGCATCAATCCATTTCATAGAAGGTCTTCCTCTCCTGCACTGTCCCTTCTTATCCTGAACCAATCTCACTGTCTCTGACACAACTACTTCTATTACCCCAGTCACTGCATCAATCCATTTCATAGAAGGTCTTCCTCTCCTGCACTGTCCCTCTACCCTTCCAAGCATGACATCCCTCTCCAAGGACTGGTCCCTCTTTGTAACATGTCCAAAGTATGTCAGAAGTTTCAGAATCCTTGCCTCCAAGGAGCAACCTGGGTTCACCCTTTTTAGGATGAACCTGTTCATTTTCTTAGCAGTCCATTGTATATTCAAAACTTTTCTCCAACACCATAGCTCAAAGGTATCAACTCTCCTATCACCCCTAATCATTGTCCAGCTCTTTGGTGCATAGCAAGTGATTGCAAATACCACCGCCTGTATCAGGCGCACCTTAGTCTCAAGACTGACATTGTTGCTCTTCAGGACTTTAAAGAGGTCTCTAACAACAGATTTTCCCATCGCTATACTTCTTTTAATTTCCTGGCTGCTGGTGACAAGAGTGTTGATTGTGGAGCCAAGCAAACTAGAGCTGTTAAGAATCTCAATTTTTTCACCATCTATCATGATGCTGCCAATTGGCCCCATGGTGAGAATCTTTGTTTTCTTGATATTGAACCTCAATCCATATTGAAGGCTTCAGTCCTTGACCATCTGCAGCAAGTGCTTCAAATCCTCCTCAGTTTCAGCAAGCAGGATTGTGTCATCTTCGTGATGCAAATTGTTGATAAATATTCCTCCAATCCTGATGCCACATTTCTCCTCATACAGCTCAGCCTTCTGGATAATCTGTTCTGCAAATAGAATGAAAAGATATGGAGATAGGACATATCCCTGGCTTACACCCTTCCCAATTTGGAACCATGCAGTGTTTCCTTTCTCTGTTTTGACAACTGCTTCCTAGTCCAATTGTAGGTTTTGCACTAGCATGATCAAGTGTTCTGGGATTTCCATTCTTTTCAGAGTTAGCCACTGTTGGGGAATATTGGAGAGGAAGAGAGGGCCTCTGGCCAGGAGAGATCACCTAAGCTCTGTATAAGTGCAAGCTTCCCAACGGCCTTTAATACGAGGTAGAGAAAGCTCCCCTGTGTTTGACTATACCGACTTGAGAAAGCTCACCACCTGGGAAGACTGCTGCCATATCTGTTGAGCTAGGAGTGGTCCACAAGAGGCTGAGGTTCTCCTATCCAATCCGCATGTCCCACATCTGTAAACCCACCCTATCATGTCTTCCTGTTTACCTGCTTGTATACAAGTGTGTTGCAGTCCCCAGTAAAATTGAGCTGGACTGATTCTCTGATCCTCTCCTGGAGTGGTGTATCTCCATCATGCTTACTGCCATCAGGATGTTGCTGTAGGTTGCTGGCGAACAGATAGTGACACACGGCAGTTTGTTGTGATCCAAATAGTCAAATGCCTTTGCATAATCAATGCAACACGGATAGACACTCCCCTGGTACTCCCTGCTTTCAGCTAAGATCCATTTAACATTAACTATAATATCCCTAGCACCACGACCTCTTCTAAACCTAGCCTGAACTGGCAGTTCTCTATTGATGTGTTGTTCCAGTTGTTTTTGGATAATCTTAAGCATAATCTTTCTTGCGTGTGTTATCAATGATATTGTTTGATAATTTCCACACTCTGTTGGATCACCTTTCTTTGGAATGGGCACAAATATAAATCTCTTCCAGTCAGTTGGCCAAGTGGTTGTCCTCCAGATTTCTTGACACAACTTGGTGAGCACATCTAGGGCAGCATCTGTTAGTTACTGCTATACCATCAATTCCTGGGGACTTATTTTTTGCCAATTCTTTCAAAGAAGCTTGAACTTCTTCCTTCAACATCATAGGCTCTTGCTCATATGTTGTTTAAAGAAATTCTTCTGTGTTTTCCAATTCTTTTTGGTACAATGACTCTGTATACTCTTTCCACCTTCTTTTAATTCTTCCTGGATCATTTAATATTCTGTTCAAAGCATCCTTAAGTTTGTTCTTCAGTTCTTTGAGCTTAAGAAATCGTGAATGAGGCCCTTTTGATTTTTTTATTCCAGCTCTTTGTACATTTACTGTAATACATTACTTTGTGGTCTTTTCTTCCTCCTCTGTCCTTGTAATGACCTTTTGCAATCTTTCTGGATGATATGTTTGCAAAGGGGCGAAAAAACCAAACCAAAAAACTGACATCTTTAGACTTCAACACTCTTGAGAGTTCCCTAACAGCAGACTTTCCTTTTTTTCCTATATTTTATTAATTTTCATAAACATTTACAGAGAT
>NW_006400051.1:2161207-2173364 GCF_000299155.1 Elephantulus edwardii | reverse complement strand
TTTCCATCTCGTTGAAGAATGGGGTTGGTATTTGTATTGGGATTGCATTAAAAGTGTAAATTGCTTTTGGTAGTATTGCCATTTTCACAACATTGAGACTTTCCTAATTTATTATGGTGCTACCAACTAGTCCAGTGATGAGAATCTTGGTTTTCTTGATGTTTCACTTCAATTCATATTAAAGACTGAAATCCCTGATTTTCTGCAAAAAAATGCTTCAGGTCCTTCTCAGTTTCAGTGAAGAAGATTGTTTCATCTGAATAATGCATGCTGTTGATGAGTCTCCATTCAGCTCTGTTCCACATATAGATTGAAAAAGTATGGAGACAGGATGTATCCCTGACACATCTCTTTCCTGATTTTGAACCATCAGTGTTTCCTTGCTCTGTCTGATTACGTCTTCTTGGTCCAAGTATAGGTTTTGCATGAGCACAGACAAATGTTTCAGGATTCCTATTCTTTTCAATTTTAGTCACAATCTGCTGTGATTCACATAGTAAAATGCCTTTGCATCGTCAATGAAACATAGATATACTAGTAGTTACTGCTTATTTATTCTACCAAATACTCTATTAACATTTAAGTCAAAACTGTATTTAACCTTATTTTCTATCTATTGCTATACTCTTTGTGTGTACCTATTGCCCTCAAGATGATTTTTACTCATTGTGACACTACATTACGTTTTTGAGGCTGTATGTTTTTAAGGGAGAGGAAAGCACATCTTCCTATCTCACAGAGACTAGTGTATTCAAACTGCCACCTTTTTTGTTAGCAGACAAATACACTGGACCTTATGCCACCATGGTTACCTATGGTGAACAGGCTTTAGTGGAGCTTTGAGAGTGAAATAGTCTAAGAAGCAGTATTGCCAATTCACTTCTGAAACAAAAGGCCTTTGATATTCTATCAATAATAGATAAACGTTGTCAGGTATCATGCCAGAAGATGACCACCATCTGGTTGGAAGACACTAAAAACATGAGGAGAAACAGTTGCAATCACCCTTAATAATTTGAACATGGACTCACAGCAAGAATTTTGGAAAATTTTAAGTTGTAAAAAATGCAGTGGAACTCATAAAGATCAATAGCCTAGGTCTTACCATGAATGGAAGAGGAATGGTACTGCATTCATAGTAAAAAAAAAAAAGAACATTTTAGGATCTGTCCTGAAGTATAATGCTATGAGTGAAAGGATACTTTCAATTTTTATACAAGAAACATCTATTAATACAACAATTATTAAAATATATGCACAAACCAGTAAACAAAAAATCACCAAATTGAGGACAATAAAAGAGATCAAACAGAATGTGGACATTATAAAAATATATCATTACTATCACATGCAAGCAAAATATTGTTGAAGATCATCCATAAACAGCTATAACAGTACATTGATAGAACTGCCAGAAGTTCAAGATGGGTTTAGAAGAGGCTATGCCACAAAGATATCATTGTTGATGCTGAATGAATCTTGGAGAATTCCAGAAGAATGTCTATCATCTGTGTTTTATTGATTATGCAAAGGCATTTGACTGTGTGGATCATAACAAACTAGGGCCAGCATTGAAAAGAGTGGGAATCCCAGAACACTTAATTATGCCCAGATAAAAGCTACAGCTAGACCAAGAACATGCAATCAGTATGTGTTAATGATACTTGGTGACTGGAATGTGAAATTAGCAAGCAGTGAAGAATGAACAGTAGTTGGAAAGTATGGGCTAGGTGATAGAAATAAATCTGTAACTAGAATGACTAAATTTTGTATTTACAATGATAAATACACAGAAGACAGCTTTACATGTGGATTTCACCTGACATGCTGCATAGGAATCAGATTGACCACATTAGTGGAAGAAATCATTAAAGAAGCTCAATATCAGCAGTCAAAACTAGGCCAGGGACAGATTGTGGATCAGAACATCAATTACTCATATGAAAGTTCAAATTGTGGCTGAAGAAAACAAAAATAAGTTCAAAGGAACCAAGACATGATATTGAATCGATTCCATATGAATTTCATGATCACCTTAAGAATAGATTTGAAGCATTGAACACCAATAATAGAAGACCAGATGAGTTGTGGGATAATATCAAGGATATCATCCATAAAGAAAGCAGAAGGTCATTAAAAAAAGAAAGAGGAGAAATTAAAAAATAAAAATGAACGTCAGAAGAGACTCTAAAGATTGTACTGGAGTGTTGAGAGGCCAAATCTAAAGAAAAACATGTCAAAGTGAAAGAGCTGAAAAGATGATTACAAAAGGCACCTTGGGAGGACAAAACAAAGTATTATAATGGAACGTGCAGATATCTGGAATTGGAGAATAAAAAGGGAATAACTTTTTTTGCATGTCTCAAGCTGAAAGAACTGAAAAACAAATTTAAGCTTTGTTTTGCAACATTGAAACTCTACAGGCATATATTGAATGACCTAGAAAGCATCAAGAGAAGATGGAGGGAATACACAGAGTCAATGTACCAGAAAGAATTTATTGATACTGAAAAATTTCAGGAAGTACAGTATGTAAAGGTGTTAATGGCAGTGAAGGAAAAAGTAGAAGCTGCATTGAAGATATTGGCAAAAAATAAGGGGTAAGGAACAGATGGAGTATCAATTGACTTGTTTCAATTAACACATGCAACCTTGAATGCACTCACAAGTCTCTGCCAGGAAATTTCGAGGACAGCCATCTGACAAATGGACTGGAAGAAGTAAAATTTATTCTCATACCCAAAAAAGGTGATCCAACTGAATGTGGAAATTATCAGACAGTATTACATTCAAACAAAATACTTCTGAAGCTCATTAAAAAACTGCTGGAACAGTACATAGGACTGCCAGAGTTCAAGGAGGATTTAGAAGAGGTTGTGGCTCCAGAAATATCATTGCTGATGTCAGATGGATTCTAGCTGAAAGTAAGGAATACCAAAAGAAAGAATGTTTATTTGTGCTTTATTGTCTATGCAAAGGATTTGACTGTGTGGATCATGACAAGTTGTGAATGACATTGAGAAGAATGAGAATCTGAGAGCACTTGATTGTGCTCGTGGGGAATCTATACCTGGGTCAGGAGGCTGTTGTGAGAATAGAGCAGGAAAGCATTGCATGGTTTGGCATTTGGAAGGGAAGGTGTTAGGGTTGTATTTTCTCTTCATACCTGTTCAATCTATACCCTGAGCAAATTACCTGAGAATCTATATGAAGAGGAATGTGTCATCAGGATTCGAGGGAGACTCATCAATTATCTGTGTTATGCAGATAACACAAACTTACTGGCTGAAAATGAAGAGGACTTGAAGCACTTGTTGCAGAAGATCAAGGGATGTAGCCTTCAGTATGAATTGCATCTCAACATCAAGAAAACGAAGATTCTTACCACTGGACCAATAGGAAGTGTTATGATGAATGGAGAGGATATTGAAACTGTTAATAACTTCATCTTGCTTGGATCCACAACCAACACACTTGGTTTGAGCAGTCAGGAAATAAAGAAACACATTACACTGAGAAAATCTGCATTTAGGGAACTTTCCAAATTATTGAAGAGTAGTGATATCAATTTGAGGACTAAGGTGTGGCTGACTCGGGCCACGGTCTTTCTAATTATTAGATGTGCGTCTGAGAGCAGGGCTATAAATAAAGATGACAGAAAAAGAATTGATGCCTTTGAGCTGTGTGTTGGAGCAGAGCACTGAATGTTCCAGGGACAGCCAAGAGAAGAAACAGATATGACTTAGAGATGGTGCAGCTGAAGTGCTCTTTTGAGGCAAGAATGATGAGGCTTTGCCTCACACACTTTGGATATGTTGCTAGTGGGTGCTATTTCTTGGAGAGGGACATGATATTGGGAAGAGTGGAAGGTCATTGAAGGAGCGTAAGGTCCTCAACCAGGTGAATTGACATGGTGACTGCTGTAATGGGTTGTTCTGTGTTAAGAAGTGTGAGGATGGCACAGGACAGAACAGGGTTCAGATTTTATGTTCATAGGGTCACTATGGTTCATGCTTGAGTCGATAGCACCCAACAACAACAACAACAACAACAAAAGATCAAGAAACTGTCCTCCACAGTCATGGTTTAAAATCAAGAAAGGTGTGTACCAAAGTTGTGTCATTTCTCCATTCCTATTCAATTTGTATGCTAAGTTAATCATTTGACAAACTGGGCTTTATGAAGAAGAATGTGACATCCAAATTGAAGGAAGGTTTATCAACAACCTGCATTAAGCAGATAACTCAACCTTGTTGCTCAAAACAAGGAAGGCCTGAAATGCTTACTGCCAAGTTCAAGGATTATAGCCTTCAATATGGAATATATCTCAACATCAAGGAGACAAAAATTCTTACCACTGGGTCAATAAGCAACACTGTGAGAGATTGAGGAAAGATTAGAATTGTCAACTATTTAATCTTACTTGAATCCACAATCAACATCCTTAGTCAGGAGATGTTGCATTGGGAAAGTCTGCTGTCATAGACCTCTCCAAAATCCTGAAAATGTGTTACAATTGTGCTCCAGGGCTTGATTCAAGCCATGGTCTTGTAAATCACTTACTTTGAATCTGAGAACTGAAATATAAGTAAGGATGACAAGAAGATTTGATGCCTTTGAGCTGTGGTGTTGGAGAAGAGTACTGAATATTCTAGGGACAGCCAAAAGAAGAGATATGTTTTGGAGAAAGTGCAGCCAGAGTGTTCCTTAGAGACAAGAATGGTGACGCTTCATCTCACCATACTATTAAAATCAGGAAGAGTGTGCTTCAAGGTTGTATTCTTTCTCTATACCTATTTAATCTATATGCTGAGCAAATAATTTGAGAAGCCAGACCTTATGAAGAATAATAATATGGCATCTGGATTGGAGGAAGACTCATCAACAAGCTATGTTATTCAGATAACATAGCTTTGCTTCCTGAAAGTGAAGAGGATGTGAAATGCTTGCTGATGAAGATCAAAGACTATAGCCTTCATTATGTATTACATCTTTATATTAAGACAACAAAGGTCCTCCCTACAGGACCAAAAGTCAACATTATGATAGAAGAAGAGACGATAGAAAGCAATAATTTCATCTTGCTTGAATTAACAACATATACCCTTGGGACCAGCAGTCAGGAAATCAGGAGGTGTATTGTGTTGGGCAAGTCTACTGTCACAGACCTCTCCAGAATCTTGAGGAGCAATGAAGTCAGTTTGCAAACTAAGGTGTGCCTGATTCAGGTTATGGTCTTCTCAATCGCCTATGATGCTTAGAGAGCTGGACAAGGAATAAAGGTGACAGAAGAAGTGATGTCTTTGAGTTGTGGTGTTAGATAAGGGTACTGAATATCCCACGGACTGCCAAAAGAACAAATAGATATGACTTGAAAATAGTGCAGCCAGAGTGCTTCATAGAAGCAAAGATGGCAAAGCTCTAGGCCTTTCATATTTTAGACACATAGCTAGGCAAGGCTGTTCTTTGAAAAGGGACATCATGCTCTGATAGATAGAGGGTCAGCAAAGGAAGACCTCCAAGGAGATGGATTGGCACAATTACTTCAGCAATGGGCTCTAGTGTGTCAGAGATGATGAAGACAGCATAGGGTAGGGCAGGGTTTAGGTTGGCTTTTCACAGGGTTGTTATGAGTCAGACTCAACAGCACCTAACAATAGCACATTTCTTGAGGTTAAAGTTAAGGTTAAGGTGCCCATAATGTAATTTCAATTGTGGCTTTAATTTTTCCACAAAAAAACTATTACATCATTTCTTACCACTTTCCATGGGGAGTTTTCTGAATGACATATCACATGCAAACAAGAGTCTGTTGAAAATTAGAAAAAAATTGACTTGAACAGCACATCAGTAGATAACTGTCATATGTGCAGGCTGGGTTTAGAAGAGACCATGACAATCAGGATATTATAGCTAATGTTAAATGGGTCTTGGCTGAAAGCAGAGAGGGCCAGAGGAATGTCTGTGTTTCATTGACTATACAAAGACATTTGACTGTGTGGATCACAATGAACTGTGGCTAGCTCTGAGAAGAATGAGAATTCTTGAACACTTGACTGTGCTTATGGAAAACCTACACTTGCATCAGGAGGCAGTCATCAGAATAGAGCAAGGAAACACTACATGGTTCAAAATTTGGAAGGGTTTATACCAGGGATGTGTCTTATCTCTATACCTTTTAAATCTATATGCAGAATAGATCATCTGGTAGGCTGGACTCTATGAGGAGTAAGGTGGCATCAGGATTGGAGGTAGACTCATCAACAACCTGTGTTATGCAGAAGACACAACACTGCTTGCTGAAACTGAGGAGGACCTGAAACACTTCCTGCAGAAGGTCAAGAACTGTAATCTTCAATATGGATTGAATCCAAGCATCAAGAAAACAAAGATTCTTACCACTGGCATGATTGGCAGTATTATAATAGATGAAGAGAAGGAGATTGTTAACAGCTTCAGTTTGCTTGGTTCCACAATCAACACTTTTGGTACTAGCAGCCAGGAAATCAAAAGATGAATTATATTGTAAAAGTCTGCAGTTGGAGCCCTTCACAGAGTACTGAAGAGCAATGATGTCAGTCTGGAGACTAAGGTGTGCCTGATCCAGGCCATAGTCTTCACAATTACTTGCTATGCATCAGGAAGCTGGACAATGATAAGGGATGGTAGAGAATTGAAGCCTTTAAGCTGTGGTGCTGGAAAAGAGTATTGAATATACCATGGACTGCTATGAGAACAAATTGGTTCGTCTTAGGGTGAAACCAGACTGCTCCTTGGAGGCAAGAATTCTAAGGCTTTGTCTGACATACTTTGGGCATGTTGCAAGGAGAGACCAGTCCTTGGAGATGGACTTTATGCTTTGGAATGTCAAGGGACAGTGCAAGAAAGGGAGACCTTAGATGAGATGGATTGATTTAGTGACTGGGGTAAGGAGGGAAGGTATGTCAGAGACAATAAGATTGGCACAGGATGGAGTAAGGTTTGGGGCTGTTGGGCATAGTATTGCTATGAGTCGACAGCACATAATTACAATCCTTTCTTCTGAAACTTCTTCCTTTTGCTACCAACCCGCCCATATTTCCTCTTTTATCTGAAGCTTTCATTTGCTTCTTCAAGTAAAACAGATACTACCTAAATCATTTTCTGTTTTATTTTTGGACCAATAATTATTACTTCAAGCACTTTTTCTTTCTTTAATTCAAGATCTTTATCTGTATGATCTTTCTGTTTACATACATTCACCATAATAAATTTTTATCTATTCTCCTTTCAAGTTAAACCTTTTTTTTAATTTTTTTTTCATTTTTTTTTCAAGTTAAATCTTAAGGAAAAGAGCTTCATTCACCATTTCTTCCATTTTTTCCCTCCATTCATACTAGACAACCAACTCTGATATGGATTTAACCCCCATTGTTCCACTGTGAAAGGTCTCTATTCATATCTCCAATGAAGTCTATGAAACAATGTTCAGTAGACACTTCACAGATACCTTTTTTCTTTTCTAATGCACTTTCCCTTGAGAGTTTTTAGCTTAATACCCTGCTGATTCGATTTCTGCCTTTTGGTCAGATTTTCTCAATCCCCATTGAAAGTATATTTTCCTCCTTTTGTCTATAAATAGTATATAATTCCTTAAAACTTGGTCCTGTGTGTTCTCTTTCATTTAAATTAATGCTGCCTTCCATGCCCATAACTGAAGGTATCAAACAAAACAAAGATGTTTCATACATTTATAAAACTAGTCCATATTTTCCTTCTTAGTTCCTGATCTTTAGGTTAATCTGCCTAATTGACAACTTGCCTGGGTTTTCCTTGAGCATCTCACACTCAAAGAACTTAAAAACAGACTTTACTTTTCCCTGCAAACCTTCATAGTGCTATTTTCCAAGTCAATAGCACCACCAACCTGTTACTCAAGTAAGAAACCTTAGTGCCAACCTTTACACTCTCATTTACTCTCCATATTAAATGGAATACCAACTCTGTTGGTTTCAATAATCAAACATTTTTTGAACCATCATCATTTCCTGAAATTAACCAACATCATCTTTCCTATCCATTTTTGCCTGTATTTCTGAAGTAGACTAGACAAAAAGTGGTCCTCAAAAGTGTGATTTTTATTACTGTTAAGTGTCATTGAATTAAGCATGACTCAAAAATGGCTTTATGAACACAATGGACCTAAGATTGATTGATTGATTTTCTTAATGTAAGCGTGATCTAATCTCAAATTTGTTGTTGTGTACCATCAAAGTGGAGTTGACACTCTAGTGGATATTTAGAGATGGGAAATCACACAGATTAGAGTGCCCTTCTTTCTCCTAGTGTAGCTGGTGGATTCAAACTGTATGCCTTTGAGTTGACAGTGCAGCAACTTACCACTAGACCCCCAGAGCTCCCTGATCTGGAACTTTATGTCCTTCCTCTATGCTACAAAAGCACTTTTTACTTTTTGAGGCCACAGAACTTATTTAATATATTTTGTAATCCATTGATTCATTTTCTCTCTCTCACACACACACACACACACACACACACACACACACACACACAAATTCACATCCCTGTACAATTATTTTTCAATTTCATAAGATACGGGCCATGTCTTATTCATAGTTGTAATTCTTGATTGTACCCATGAAAGGTTTATAGGAGTTAGCTAAAGCAAACTAAAAGAGCAGAACATTCTAAGAGCCTGATTTATTTTTAAGCCTTAAATTTAGTGTTTACCTTGTCAATACATGAGATAAAAGTCGACAACATGTTATCAAGCTATTCAATAGTTCCAAAATAATGTCTAAATATTTTTTCAATAACATTAAGTGATCAAATGAGACTGAGCCCATGCATAATTTTTTGTTATATACTGTCAAGTTGGAATCGACTCATAGCTCACTCTTTAGTATGTTTTCAGAAGCAGTAAGGAAATTGCTCATGTTTCTCCAGCTGAACAGCTGGTGGATTCAAATAGTGTGCCTTTGGTTTGGCAGTGCAGTGCCTTACTACTAAGGCACCAGAGCTCCCTCCATGCATAATAGGAAAGGAATAAAGAAGGGAATGAGAATGTGGCTACACAGGGTTGAGAATGTCAGTGACCCCAGTGGTTATAGGGAAGAAGGCAGGAGAGAGTCTGTTGTTGGATTAATAACAAACATTTCCCCTTTACTCTCAGCTCAATATCCTCTCCTCTAATGACAATTATGAGCTCTTAGCCAACACCTTCAGTGAAATGGATCGACACAGTAATTGCAGCAACAGGCTCAAGTGTATCAGAGATAATGAGGCTAGCATATAATAGGTTGTTATTGTTGTTATGTGCTGTTGAGTCACCTGCAACCCATAACAATCCTATGTACAACAGCTCTGAACCCTACCCTATCCTAAGCCAGTCTCACTCACTCCAACACACTTACCCCCATTGCCCCAGTTACTGTAACAATCCATCTCATCTGGGGTCTTCCTCTTCTGTCCTGTACTTCGACCTTCTTAGCATAATATCCTTATCCAAGAATCAGCCCCTACTGGCCACGTGCTCAAGTCTGTGGGATAAAGTTTCAAAATCCTAGCTTCCAAGGAGAAACTTGGTTTTACTCTTTCCAAGACAGACTTATTTGCTTTCTTGATGGTACATGGTATGTTCAAGACTTGTCCAACACCACAACCCAAAGGCATCAATTCTTCTTTTGTCATCCTTAGTCATTATTCAGCTGTTTGATGCATAGCAAGTGATTGCAAAGACCTCGGTCTGGTTCAGGCACACTTTAGTCTCTATACTGACATCATTGCTTCTCAGTGCTCTGGAGAGATCCCTGACAGCAAATTTTCCCAATGCAATTCATCTTTTGATTTCTTGACTACTGGTACCAAGAATACTGATTGTGGAGTCAAGCAAACTGTAATTGTGAACAACCTCAATCTCCTCTCCATCTATTATGGTGCTGCCAATTGGTGCAGTGTTGAAAATCTTTGTTTTTTTTTTATATTTAGCCTCAATCCATATTGAAGATAGCAGTTCTTGACTTTCTGCAGCAAGCGCTTTAGGTCCTCCTCAATTTTAGCAAGCAAGTTTGTTTCATCTGCATAATGCAGGTTGTTGATGAGTCTTCCTCCAATCTTGATGCCACATTCATCCTCACAAAGTCCAGCCTCCCAAGTGATTTTTTTATGCATATAGATTGAAAAGGTATGGAAACAAGATGCATCCCTCATACACTTCTTTCTTGATTTTGGACCACGCAGTGATTCCCTTATCTGTTCTGATGACTGCTTCCTGGTCTAAGTATAGGTTTCACATGCACACAATCAAGTGTTCTGGGACTCCCATTCTCCTCAAAGTTAGCCACGTTTTGTTATGATTAACACTGTCAAATGCTTTTGTATAGTCTATTAAAAACAGATGACATTCCTATAGTACTCTTCGCTTTTTGCCAAGATCCCTCTGACACTGGCAAGAATGTCTCCAGTGCCACTATCTCTTCTAAACCCGGCTCGCATTTCTGGTAGTTCTCTGTCAATGTACTACTGTTTTACATCGTCTTCAGCATGATTTGGCTTGCAAGTGATATTGTTTGATAATTTCAACACTCTGTCAGGTCACCTTTTTTTTTTTGGAATGGGAATAAATACAGATCTTTTCCAGTCACTTGGCCCAGTAGTTGTCCTTCAGATTTCTTGTCATAACCTGACGAGCACATCCAGGGCAACATCTGTTTGGTGAAATATGTCAATTGGTATTCCATCAGTTCCAGAGCCTTATTTTTTTTCCCCAAGTCCTTCAAAGAAGTCTGTACTTCCTCCTTCATCATTATTGGCTGTTGATCATATATTGTTTCTTTAAAGTCTTCTGATCACCCAATTCTTTTTGATCCAGTGCCTTTGCATAGTCCTTCCATCTTATGCTTCCTGGATCATTCAGTATTCTGCCCATAATATTCTTAATTTTGCAACTTACAGCTTGAATTTGTCTTTTTAGGTCTTTCAGCTTAAGAAATTCCAAATGAGTTTGGCTCTTTTAATTTTCTGACTCCAGTTCTTTTCACATTTTATTATAATACTTTGCCTTGTCTTCCCAAGATGTCCTTTAAAATCTTCTATTCAGCTCCATAACTTCTTGATTCCTTCCCTCTGATTCCATATTTATTCCCATTCTAAAAAACAGTGACCCTACAGAGTGTGGAAATTATTGAATGGTATCACAAAAAAGCAAAGTCTTGCTCAAGATTATAAAAAAAAAGAACTGGAACAGCACATAGACAGAGAAATACCAGAAATACAAGCTACATTTAGAAGAGAGGAGAGCACTAAGGGCATCAATATCAGATGGATCTTTGCTGAAAGCAGGGAGCACCAGAGGAATATCTATCTGTGTTACATTGACTATGCAAAGGCATTTGAGTGTGTGGGTCACAATCAATTGTGGCCAAACTTGAGAAGAATGGAGTCCGTGAATATTTTATTATGTTCATTTCAAACCTATACTTGAACCAAGAAGCAGTTGTCATAACAGAGCAAAGAACACTGCATGGTTCAAAATCAAGAAAAGAGTACATTAGGGATGTACTTGTTCCATACCTTTTCAATCTAGAAGAGGAACAGATCATTTGGGAGGCTGGTCTTTATGAAGAGGAATGTGACATCAGAACTAGAGGAAGACTCAGCAACAACTTGCATTATACAGATGACACAACCACAATTTATAGGTTTAACATTATTATCCCACATTAACAATGACCATAATAGCTACCATCCAAGTTGGTTCTGACCACCACAATCCATACTTGTCAGTATTTTACTGTACTTCAAAAATTTTCAATACTGAGTTTTTAATAAATATATCAGATCTTTCTTCTAACATGGATTCAAATAATCATTCTTTCAGTTGACAATCAGTACACAAACTATTTGCACCCCCAGGAACTTCTATTTTCCATTATTAAACAAATACCCTGAACCACTGCTAATGAGTTGATTCTGACTCATAGTAACTGCCTATGTTGTTGTTGTTATGTGCCGTCGAGTCGTTTGCGACTCATAGCGACCCTATGCACAACAGCCCTAAACCCTGCTCTATCCTGCACCAACCGCACTGCCTCTGACACACCCATCCCGATTACCCCAGTCACCGAATCAATCCATCTCATAGAGGGTCTTCCCCTCC
>NW_006400051.1:2144324-2155280 GCF_000299155.1 Elephantulus edwardii | reverse complement strand
CATGTTATTTTTCTTGATGGTGTCCCACATTATTCTTAGTTTTTCTTCTTTTTCCTTCTTTTTTGAATCTGCTTTTTGCTCTAGCAGATCAGTGGTGACAATTTGATCTTCAATTTCACTGATTCTGTGTTTTATCTCATCAACTCTGCTCATATGTCCCTCCATCATGTTGACAGCCTCTGAAACACTGGAGCTTGTATTTTGAATGGTGGATTCTTGTTTTTCCAGTGCCGCTAATGCCTTATTTGTTTTCTCTGCAATGTTTTGCATTGTTATTTTTTAACTCTTCCTGGTCTTTGCTTGTAGCATCCTTTAATTCATCAAGTTTGTCTTTCATCCATTGGAAATATTCAGTCACTCCTCTTTTAAATTCTGTGTCAGAAAGTTCCATGTGCCTTTCTGATTTTAGGGTATCGGCTGCTCTTGTGTCATCCTTTGTGAGTGACGTCTTGCTTTGCTCTTGTATATTGTGTGGGATAGTTTGCTTTCTTCTAGACACTGGTATGTGTTCTCGGTCTGAAGATAATGCTCTTGAGATCAGATGGGCAGCTACCAAACTTGTGCGTTTCTCTGACTTTATGACTTCAGAAAAATGTCAGTTCAGCGCCTGCTAGGGCAATCTCTTGTTGCTAATACAGGTCAAGGTACTCCTGTTTAAAGACAAGTTGATTGCCCAGACGTGTAGGCACTGGTGTGGAGCGATGTGGGGTGAGGCAGGCAAAGGGTTGGGTGATCGCAAGGGCAGGAAAATCACATGGAGGACCTTGCTCAAACCTCTGCTGTCTCAGTGTGCTCACGACTGGGGTCCTTACTCAAATCCTGTTGTCTGTTTCCTACCCAATGGTTTTCTCAGTCTTCCCTGCCTGGTGGCACTTACACAGGTGCCCTCACACAACAGCCCCTGCTCCAGCTGGGTCCTGGATCCGATAGGATTTGAAAGTCAAGGTCAACTTCCCACCAACCCACTAGCCTCTGGCTGGTCTGCAGAGTTCACAGAAGCCAGTTGGCTGGCTCGTTTTGGGTGGGAACCCAAGAGAGCTCGGCCATTTTCCTCACCTGTGGGCAGACCCTTAGGTGCTCTCCCAGATAATCAGCCCTAATAAACACAGATAAGATCCTACAGGCCTTTCTTCTGCCAGGTTAGTTCCACAAGAGCTCGGTTGATAGCTCCAGGTGATGGCTGGATCCGTGGTGGTGCCCTGAGGTCACAGGGCTGTGGTGGGGGCTGAGGTGCGTGGAAACAAGGGACTAGGGAGGTAAGGAGCGCAGGCCTTGGACACTACCACCAAGAGGTTGGGGCGGGGCTTGCACTCTACTGGTCGGGGGTCACACAGGTGTGGGCTGCAGGGGGGTTACACAGTGGCGGGCAGTCTTCACTCCTCTGGGGTTCCGCAGTGGATGGCTGACTATTGCTCTTCCTGGGTCTCTTCCCGGCCCATCTTGCACGGAACTCCGTCTCTGGCAGCCGAACTCCGTCTCTGGCAGCCAAACTCCATCTCTCAGAATATTTTATTTTAATAATATGTGTATGTATCAGAGATTGAGGTTGTTAATAGCTACAATTTGCTTACCTCCACAATCAACAAACATGTGTGGCACCAACAATCAGGAAATAAAAAGTGAGTAGCATTATCTTCTGGCAGGGATCTCTTCAGAGTATAGAGAAGCAACAATTTAAGTCTAGAGAGTAAGATGTGCCTGATCAGGCCATGATCTTTGCAATTACTTGCTATGCATCAGGAAGCTGAACAATGACTAAGGATGACAGAAGAATTGATGCCTATGAGCTATGATGCTGGAAAAGTCTTGAAAATATCATGGACCACAAAGAAAAAAAAATAGGTCTGTCTTGGAGAGTGTGAAACTAAGTTTCTCTTTGAGGCTAGGATTTTGAAGCTCAGTCTTTCGTACTTTGGGTATGTGGCCAGGAGGGACTAATCTTCAGAGAAGGACATCGTGCTCAGAAAAGTGTAGGGATAGTGTGGGAGGGGAAGACTCTGGATGAGGTGGATTGGTATAGTGACTAGGGCAATGTGGGTGTGTTGGAGTCAGTAAGATTGGCTGAGGACAGGGCAGGCTTCAGAGCTGTTGTGCTCTCAAGTTGAAAATAGAAATACTATTTAGCTCAGCTATGTCACTATAAGGAATATACCCTAAAGAAAACAGAGCTGTGACACAGACAGATGTATGCACACCCATGTTTATTGCAGCATTATTCAAGATAGAAGAAAAAAAAGGAAGTAGCCTAAGTGCCATCAACAAATGAATGGATAGAAAAACTGGTACATTCACACAATGAAATATACAGAACTTAAAAACAATGAACTTGTAAAATACTACATATCATATATGAGTCTGAAAGATATTATGCTGACTTAAATATCTTCATCACAAAAAATAAATGGTGCATAATACCACTGTTGTGAAATAAGAGTGACACAGGGGTTGAGGAGGAGATCAGGAAAAGCATAGATAGATAATGAACATTGCACTAGAATAAATTAAGGTAAGGGCTGAAATGAATGCATGATTAGGCATTACATGTATGATAATTAACAACCTGGAACAAGAAGTACATTGCAAAGTGAATTGGAAGAGGAAGAAGGGAGGGAAATGTACATCAATGAATATATGAAAATGTAACCTTTCTGTAGATTTAAAAATCACAATGAAAATGTATATTAGAAAGCTACCAGTTTATAGATTGAAGTTAGAAGAAATTCATTGAACACTCCTTGTGGGCAATGCTTCATATGCATATAAAAGTTGGACAATGATTAAGGAAGATCAGTTAAGTACTGATATCTTTGAGTTGTGGTCTTGGTGAAAAATATAAAAACCATCAAAATACATTCAATGTATATCGAGTCAATATATATTAACTATGTACAAACCAAATAAAATCTGTCTTTCATAAAGTACAGTCAGAGTGAGATTCCAAGAATGGTGAGATTTCATCTCACATACTTTAAACATGGTATCAGGAGGAGCCAGTCTTTGGAAAGGTTTATAGTCATCATATTTGAAAAAAGGAGTCAGTAAAGGAGAGAGAGTATTACGCACTTTAGGACCTCTCTACATTTTCTCTCTTAAGAACTAGGAAATAATAACAACAACAATACATTTTGGAAAGTTTCTCCTCTCCATAAATAAATGGTTCAATGGTAAATATGGTGAGCAAATTATTTGAGAATCTGGACTCTATGAAGAGGAATGTGGCATCAGGATTGGAGGGAGACTCATCAATAACCTACATTTATGCAGATAAAACAATCTTGCTTGCTAAAAGTGAGAGGACTTAAAACACTTGTTGCAGAAGATCAAGTAATGCAGTGTTCAGTATGGATTGTGTCTCAATATCAAGAAAACAAAGATTCTTACCACTGGACCAATAGACAGCATCATAATGAATGGGGAGGAGATTGAAACTGTCAATGGTTTCATCTTGCTTGGATCCACAATTAACACCCTTGGTACAAGCAGTCAGGAAATAAGAAGACACACTGCAATGGGAAAATCTGCAGTTACAGATCTTTCCAAAATATTGATGAGTAGTGATGACAGTTTGAGGACTAAGGCACACCTGATTCAGGCAATAGTCTTTCCAAGCTATGGATCCAAGACCTGGACAATGAATAAGGATGACAGAGAAAGAATTGACACCTTTGAACTGTGGTGTTGGCGAAGAGCACTGAACATCCTATGGACCAAGAGAAGAAACAGATATGTCTTAAAGATGGCATAGCCAGAGGGCTCTTTGGAGGCAAGAACAATAAGGCTTTGCCTCACATACTTTGGACATGTTGCTACAAGGTGCTACTCCTTGGAGAGGGACATGATGTTGGGAAGGGTGGAGGGTCAGCAAAGGAGGGGAAGTCCCTCAACCAAGTGAACTGACAAATTGACTGCTGCAATGGGCTCTTGTGTGTCAGAAGTGTGAGAATGGCACGGGAGAGAACAGGGTTCAGATCTTTTGTTCAGAGTCACTATAAGTCGTGTTCAACTTGACAGCACCTAACAACAGTATACAACTGTGGGGAGCTCTGGTGAGCTCATAGTAAGAAGCCACACTGCAATCCCAGAGGTACTTGGTTCAAATCTAACTACTCTGTGGAGATCTCTACCAGTGCGATTTACTGACTCAGAAAACCCTCTGGACGTTCAACTACAAGTCAGTTCCAACTTGACAGCAAACAATAGTATAAAACTATTATCTATTAGTATCTTCCAAGGAGTTAAGTACTATTACAAGGGCCACCAAACGCCACTCTTGCCTTTTACAAAGGCAAGAGACAGTATAGATGAATATTTTAGTGGTATTATCATGACAAATATGGGGATGAGTCTCTGCCTGTTTTAAAATCCCTGTCCTAGTTCAGACCACTTGAATATTTTTACATCTTTTAGTTTTACTATTGGCTCCTATCTCACCACATTTACTCCAAAATTTATTACTTCTTGTCTTGTTTAACTTTACCATCACTACGGGGGTGAGATGATATCTCATTGTGGTTTTAATTAGTTGGTGTTATTGCCAGTGATTTTGAGGATTTCTTCATGTGTCTATTGACCATCCAAGTATCTTTCTCTGTGAAGTCTTCCCAAGGCTTTAGCCCATTTTGTAATTATGTTATCAGTCTTTTTTGTGGAGGCCCTATTGGATTCTGTAAACTTTTGATATGAGACTCTTATCTGAAATGGTATCAACAAATGTTTTCTCCCCAGTCCGTAGGTTTTCTTTTCACTCTATCAGAAAAGGTTTTTTGATGCATACAGGGATTTAATCTTTAGGAGGTCCCATTCATCAATTTTATCCTCTCCTGGTTGCGTATTAATGGCTGTATTTGTCAGACTTTTTACACTATGAGCTTGGCCTTCTAAGTTTGGTCCTACTTTATCTCTTATGGTCTTTATGGTTTTGGGCTTTACCTCTAGGTCTCTGATCCATCTTCAGTGTTGTTGTTTTTTTTTTTTTCAATATAGTGAGAGGTATGTGTCCTGCTTCAGCTTTCTGCAGGTAGCAGTCCAACTTTGCCAGCACCATTTGAAGAGGTTGTCGTTTCCTCATTTATTAGGTTTTGTTTCCTTGTAAATATCAGTTGACCATAGATAATTAGGTTAATTTATGGATTCTAAATTCTATTCCATTGGTCTATGTACCTGTCATATCAGTACAACAATTTGTCATTTTTGGTTATTATAGCTATGTAGTAGTTTTTGAGAGCAGGGAGTTCCATTTGTCTGTAGTTCTTATTTGTTTTCTTGGCTGTCCACGGTACGTTCAAGACTCTTCTCCAGCACCACAACTCAAAGGCATCTATTCTTCTGTCATCCTTACTCATTGTCCAACTCTAAAGCATAACTAGTAATTGAGGAAACGATGGCCTGGATTAGGCGCACCTTTCTATCTAGACTGACGTTGTTGCTCTTCAGCACTCTGGAGAGGTCCGTAACAGCAGATTTTTCTAATGCAATTTGTCTTTTGATTTTCTGACTGCTGGTGTTAAGAGTGTTGATTATGGATCTAAGTACACTGTAATTGTGAACAACCTCAATCTCTTCTCCATCAATTATATATATATAATTTATTCATCTTGCCTTTTAATTTATGTATTAAGTCATATATTAATGTCTGTAATTAATGATAATGCTAGATTTTGTATGTTGTATGCAATAGTATTATTGTTGCCTATAATTCTTGTGCTGCTTTCTGTGTCTTGTAATATTGCACTGATCATACCATTATTGGATATTGTCTTTCTTTCAAGACAAGAGAAAGACAACAGCCCCACATACACATATAAATGAACAATTTTTCCTGTAGAAAATTAAGAAAGCTTGAAGAATTTATGGATAAATTTTAAAGATTATAGCCTTTAATATAGATTACATACCAGCATTAATAAAACAAACAAAAATCCTCACAACTGACCTAATAAACATCACGAAAAAGAGAAAAAAAATTGAAATTGTCAAGGATCTCACTTTATTAGGATCTATAATCAAGACCCATGGAAGTACTACTAGTCAAGAAACAAAATGACATATTGCATTAGGCAAATCTGCTGCCGAGGCATTTTTAGAGTGCTAAAAGGCAAGGATACCACTTGATGAACTAAGAATTGCTTCTTTATAGGATGTTTTCAATTGCTTTATAGTCATGTAAAATTTAGACAGTGCATAAGGAAGACTGAATCAGAAATGACGCTTGGTTATTTGACTTGTGTTGTCAGTAAAAAGCTCTTAGTATATAATAGACTGTCAAAAGAACAAAGAAATTTTTGAGGGACAAATGCAGTTAGAATTTTCCTTAGAATCAAGTATAGTGAGCAATTGCCTCAGATAATGTTAGTATATTACAGGAGGACTCAATCTTTAGAGAAATACATCGTCTTGGTGAAGTAAAGGGTCAGAGGAAAAAGAAGAAGGCCATCATTAAGATAAATTGCACACTGGCTACAACAGTGAGCTAAAGCGCAGCATACATTGTGAGGCTGGCACAGACCAGCTTGTTTCCTTTCGTCGTGCATGAGAACTCTTTGAGTTGGAATTGACTCAACACCACTCAAAAAGAAGTCAAACTACTGATCTTTTTTATTATTATTAAATTTCATTAGTTTTAATGAACATTTACAGAGATTTTGGGTTTTCATTCATTCATTGTTGCACTGTTTTCTCCACCCTCCTCCCCAGTTCTTCTTCCCCCGCCATCCGAATGTCTGTTTTAATTGTCCAGTTGCCACCGTGCTTGTCAAAGCCAGTTCTGATTAATCTCCTTTGTCAGTGTGTCCTTTGCCATTCCCTATCACTCCTCCCTGAGAGAGACTTCACCCTGATTCATAAGGAAAAGGGGATGGCGTATTCTCTTAGCTACTTCCTGCTGAAAAGGGACGCTGTGGGTTTCAGGGTGAAGATCTTCTCTCACTACCCTAAAGGGCCCCTTTGGCAGTAGGAAACACATAGACTATTATGAATATTGATTTTGGAATTTAGATGCACTGTTCTTAATTGTGCTTAGCCGTACATGTTCATATCCTTGAAGATGTATCATGGGGGTGTTGCAATCGGCCTTTCTCCTGCCAGGTTAGTTCCTCAACAGCTCGTCTGATAGCTCCGGGTGATGGCTGGATCCAAGGTGGTGCCCTGAGGTCACAGGGCTGTGGTAGGGGTTGAGATGTGTGGTTGTGGAGCTGCAAGGGGGGTGGGGGAAGGGGAGGAAAGCAAGGGACTAGAGGGTAAGGAGCGCAGGGCTTGGACACTATCACCAAGAGGTGGGGGCGGGGCTTGGGCGCTGCTGGGGGTTTATGCAGCAGCACCCTGTGTGTTAAGGGTCACACAGGTGTGGGTTGCAGGGGGGGGTCACACAGAGTCGGGTAGTCCTCGTTCCTCTGGGGTCTCACAGTCTTCGCTCCTCTGGAGTTCCGTGGTAGGTGGCTGGCTGTTGTTCTTCCCGGGTCTCTTCCCGGCCCCTCTCGTGGTGGAACCCCGTCTGGCGGTGGTGTTCTCGTGCTGGCACTGCGTCGCTCTCAAACTACTGATCTTTGGAGCAAGAACTCATTCCTTGCTCTGTTTCTTTAAGTGACTGGTCAACAGTGAGCCAGTAGGGAAAATAATGAGCCAGTAGAATTGACTAAGACTTACTGAACTGGATTCAGATCACCTAAGTGAATCATTATGTGTGGTGTTTGAGTGTCCCAACCTCTATTTTCAAATAGTAAGAACAGTACTTCATGGAATTAACTCTTAAATTTACTATTTAGATTATATGTTACAATCTATGAGTGTGCTCTGCACACTAGGTACTATGACATAAATATAAGGCAGTATTGCCCATGCAAGTAACATTTTTGTGACAACTCTGTATTAAAAGCTATGGATTAATTAAAGGTTTGCAAACCACTGGCTTTACTTACCATAACCTAGTGGTAGGGCTAGAGTTGCTTAAAGATTGCCCAATATGCCACAGAATCTTTGGTGATAAGTGATAATTTGGAAACAGCAATCAGATTGCTATTCTCTTTGATCAAAATACATCAGTGTTCTCTTTGCCTCAAGAAGCCAATGTTCTTGACCTGGATAATATGATACCAAGATCTCAGCGAGTACTGCCTTTTGTCCTTTCAATCATGCTTATGGCTCCAGGCTTCATGCTTTCTCATTGTGCTACACATTACTGTCATATTTACATTGTTGTTGTTAAATGCCGGAAACTCACTTGTGACTCATAGTGACCCTATGTACTACAGCTCTGAACACTGCTTTATCCTTTGCCAATCTTACTTTCTCTGACACAGCCACCCATATTACCCTAGACACTGAGTCAATCTATCTCATTCAAGGTCTTCCTCTCTTGCATTGTCCTTCTACCTTCCCAAACCTGCTATTTCTCTCCAAGGACTGGCCTCTTCTTGCAATATGCCGAAGATATGTCAGACAGAGCTTCAGAATCCTATGCTCCGAGAAACAAGTTGGTTTCTTAGCGGTCCATGATATACTCAATACTGTTCTTCAGCACCACAACTCAAAGGCATCTATTTTCCTTCTATTATCCCTAGTCATTGTCCAGTTTTCTGATGCATATCAAATAATTGTGAAGACCACGGCATGATCAGGTGCACCTTAGTCTACAGATTGACATCGTTGCTCTTCAGTATTCTGGACAGGTCCCTGACAGCAGATTTTTCTAGTACAATTCGTCTATTGATTTCTTCCTGGCTGCTGATACAGAGCATTTATTGTGGGGCCAAGCAGGCTGACACTGTTAATCTCCATTTCTTCACAATCTATCATGATGCTGACAATCAACCCAGTGGTGAGAATCTTTGTTTTCTTGATGTTGAGCTTCAATCCATATTGAAGGTGCAGTCCTTGACCTTCTGCAGCAAATGCATCATGTCCTCCTCAGTTTTGCCAAGAAAAAGTATATTATCTGCATAATTTAATATGTTGTTGAGTCTTCCTCCAATACTGATGTCACACTACTCCTCATACAGCCCAGCCTTCCTGATGATCCGTGCTGTACATAAATTAAAAATGTATGAAGATATGATGCGTCCCTGGTATATTCTTTTCCTGATCCTTGCAATGTTTCTTTGCTCTGTTCTGAGGACTACCTCTTGGCCCAAGTATAGGTTTTGCATAAATGCAACCAAGTGTCCTGGGATTGCCATTCTTCTCAGAGTTAGCCACAGTTCATTGTGATACACAAGTCAAATGCTTTTTGCCAAGTTAATGAAATACAGACAGACTTTCCTCTGGTACTCTCTGCTTTCAGCCAAGATCTATCTAACATTAGCAATAATATTCCTGGTACCATGGCCTCTTTTAAATTAGCATGCACACCTGACAGTTCTCTGGTTTTGGATAATCTTCAGCAGGATCTTGCATGCATGTGGTATTAATGATATTTTTCTATAATTTCTGCACTCTGTTGAGTTACCTTTATTTTAGAATAGAAGGTGACCCAACAGAGTGTGGAAATTATAGAAAAATATCATTAATCTCACATACAAGCAAGATTCTGCTGATGATTATCCAAAAATGGCTGGAACAGCACATCAGCAGAGTGCAGGCTGGGTTTAGAAGGGGTCGTGGTACTAGGGATATTGTAGCTAATGTTAGATGGATCTTAGCTGAAACAGGGAATACCGGAGGAATGTCTGTGTTTCATTGATTATGCAAAGGCGTTTGACTCTGTGGATCATAACAAACTGGAGCTGATTCTGAGAAGAATGGGAATCCCAGAACACTTGATCGTGCTAATGTGAAACCTATACTTGGAACAAGAGGCAGTTGTCAGAACAAAGCAATAAAGCACTGCATGTCTCAAAATAAGGAAGAGTGTACACCAGTGATAGGTCTTACCTCCATACTTTTCAACCTATATGCAGAACAGATTATATGGGAGGCTGGGCTCTATGAGGAGAAATGTGGCATCAGGATTGGTGGAAGATCGATCCATCAACAATATGTGTTATACAGATGGAACAACCCTGCTTGCTGAAACTGAGGAGAACCTGAAACACTTGGTGCAGAGAGTCAAGGATTACAACCTTCGATATGGATTAAGGCTCAATATCAAGAACACAAAGATTTTCACCACTGTCCTGATTGGCAGCATCGTGATAGATGGTGAAGAGATTGAGATTGTTCACAACTTTAGTTTGCTTGGATCCACAGTCAACCCTCTTGGCACCAGCAGCCAGGAAATGGAAAGACACATTGCTATGGGGAAGTCTGCTGCTAGGGACCTCTCCAAAGTACTGAAGAGCAATGGTGTTACTCTGGAGACTAAGGTGCTCCTGATACAGGCCATGGTTTTTAAAATCACTTGCTATACATCAGAGAGCTGGACAATGACTAGGGAGGATAGAAGGAGAAATGATGCCTTTGAGCTGTGGTGCTGGAGAAGAGTATTGAATGTACCATGGACAGCTAAGAAAAGGAACAGGTTTATCCTGGAGAGGGTTAAACCAGGTTGCTCATTGGCGGAAAGGATTTTGTGGCTTCTTATGACATACTTTGGACATGTCGCAAGGAGGGACCAGTCCTTGGAGAGGGATGTTATGCTTGGGAGGGTGGAGGGACAGCACAGGAGGGGAAGAACCTCTATGTGGTGGCTTGATTCAGTGACTGGGGTAATTGGAATGAGTGTGTCAGAGGCAGTAGAATTGGCACAGGACAAAGCAGGGTTTAGGGCTGTTGTACATAAGGTCTCTATGAGTTGGAGGAGACTTGACAACACATAACTACAACACAGGTGATACATATATAGTATATACTATATACATACTACATACACACACACACATTTACCCCACTGACACTTTTGAAAGTAATAGGTAAGGATTAAGAAATTACATTTCCAGAGTCAACCATTTTGAATAATATTGCATGAGTTCCTTGTTTTTCAATGCAGCATAGTATTCCATTGTGCGAATATACCACAGCTTCTCT
>NW_006400051.1:2128130-2143553 GCF_000299155.1 Elephantulus edwardii | reverse complement strand
GTTTTTGTGTATGGAGTGAGGTGTGGGTCTTGCTTGAGTCTTTTGCAGACAATTTTCCAATTTTGCCAACACCATTTGTAAAATCTCTGTAAATGTTCATTAAAACTAATAAAATAAAATAAATAAAAAACAAAGCAAAGAAAAGAAATCACATTTCAAATCAGTATTTCAGAGGCCTTAAGGGTGGCATGACAATTGCACTTTTGTGACTCTTTCCCTCTTAAAAAGGTAGGTCTGTGGGAATTAGAAGAGATAAACAAAACTTGCTGTTTTCATGTCTTGCATTAGAAAGAGCATTCATAGAGAATTTTAACAAGGAAGGAAGCACTTAAATGAGAATCCTTTTCATGTTCGTTTTTCTTCCAAGTCTCTTGATAGCAGATTCAAAGTGAAGGTATTTACAAAAAAGTTCATTAATGAAAAAGTTACACTATCTTCCTTTTATATAAAAAATGCTTTGTTTTGTCATAGTTGAGAATATATATAGCAGGATATACACCACTTTACCAAGGTATTTTGATTGCACTTTTCAGGTTTGCTCTTCCTTAGAAGAGCAAAATAAGGCAAATATTTTTTACACATAATCTTAATTACTCTTTGGTTTTGAGAAACCTTCAGGAGAAATTTTTGGTTTAAATATTATCACAGGGTAATATTTGCAAGGCTTTATCCACCCTCCATGGGTCAAGAAACTATGAATTTAACGAGGAAGTGATACCATGTTCCATATTTCTCCCATTTTAATAAGTATTGTTCTATATAAAATTTTTGATCTATTCTGTGATGGTAGCTGGTAGCACCTACTGCTTCCGGTCTCAAAGCAAAGGAGACATTTGCTCATTTCCTCCCACTGCTCTTTACTCATCTTCCTCTGTTGCTTCTGAGAATAGAGATCCTTGAATAGAGTTGCTTGAATCGCTTCTTGTAAGCTCTTATGAGCCTACACACTTCCCAACAAAGTAGGAGATATAATAGAAACATTGCCACAATGCCATAGATTGAATTATGTCTCCCTCAAAAGTATATATATAATGGAATATGTGTATTTGGAAACAATTACATGATCTCCCATTATCTGATAAAATAAAAAACTAAATGGATTATGTCTGTAATGCAACAACCTTTAATACCATCAGGTCTCTGATGTAACATAAGGAAAATTTCTTATAAGGGAAAAAAGGTAAGGAAAGTGAACCAAGAGGAAGGATCTCAGCTATACCAAGAAATCCCCAGCATGAGAGTGTGTCCTTTTGGACTTTGGTCCCTGCACTAGACAGCCCCTGGATGCTTGGAAAGGCCAGGACACATGGAGACATCCAAGGAGAGACTGGCCCATAGATGCTGATGGATAAGAGAACTTTCCTCTAGAGCTGAAGGATGAGAAAAATCTTTCTCCAGACATATAGTACTTTTAAGTTTGACTTCTAACCTTCTAATGTGTAAGAGATTAAACTTCTGCTTGTTAAAGATAATGATTTTTGATATCTCTTTGAAAGCAGGAGTGACATCCATTTCCTAAACAACATGTCTCTGGAAACTCAATGAACTTTGATAAATGCTGATAGTTATAGAAAATCTTCAGGCCTTTTTTCATAGGGTTGTTATGAGTCGTGCTCAACCTGGCCGTAATCAACAATAACCAAGATAACCTAGATATTATATAACTAGATAATCAAGGTCCATCTGACACATTCTGTGACATTTTTAATTACTTTATAAACATGTGAAAGTTACAAAATAGTATTTTCATTAGCTTCATAAGCATGTGGAAGTTGAAATATAAATAAGGAAGACTAAATAAGAACCAATATGGTGTTGGCTAAGAGAACAGAACAGCAAACATCAAATGCTGGTGAGGTTGTGGAGAAACTGGAACCCTTATTCACAGTTGGTGGGGGTGTAAAATGGTGCAACCACTATGGAAGGCAGTATGGCGCTTTCTTGAGCAAACGTTGGGGGAAGGGGGAAGGGGTTTGTGCGGGGAGAAGGGTGCAACAATGAATGAATGGAATTCCAAAATCTCTGTAGATGTTCATTGAAATGAAAAATAAACAACCTAAATTAAAAAAAAATTGCAAATAGAAATACCATTTGAACTAGCAATTTGACTACTGAGAATATACCCTAAAGAAACCAGAACTGCCACCCAAGCAGATATACACACACCCAAGTTTATTGCTGCTTTGTTCACAACAGCAAAGTGTTGGAAACAACCCAAGTGCCCATCAACAAATGAACAGATAGAGAAGCTCTGGTATATTCAAACAATGGAATACTTCACTTCACTGAAAACCAAAGAACTCATGAAATATTATACAAAATGGTTGACCCTGGAGGACATTATGCTGAGTGAAATATCTCAGTCACAAGAGGATAAATATTGCATAGGGCTACTGCTGTAAAACAAAACTGACATCGAGGTTTGGGAGGAGACTGAGAAAGAGGGGATCAATAATGTATACTGCATTGAAACAGATGGGGGAGAGAACTGTTTAAAAGGGAGGTACTATTGTTGTGACAGGATTCCAGAACAAAGGCTGTATAGTGTAGTGGACTTAGGGGAGGTGGACAGATTGGTTAACAATGAAAGAATTTTTCTTTTACTTTTCAAAGAGAAAAACAATTTGTGGGGAGAAAAGTGCAAGAATGAATGAATGGAAATCCAAAGTCTCTATAAACGTTCATTAAAATTAATGAAAAAAGAAGAATGTGACATCAAGATCAGAGGAAGATTCATCAGTAACCTGTCTTATGCAGATGAAAAAACTTTGCTTGATGAAAGTGAGGAGGACTTGAAGTATTTGTTGCAGAAGATCAAAGTATAGAGCCTTCAATATGGATTGCATCTAAACTTCACGGAAAAAGAAATTCTTATGATGACTGATAGGCAACATCAAGATGTTGTTGTTGTTGATTTCCATTGAATTGTAGGCAAATCATAGGGACCTTATGAATGAAAGACCTGGACACCTGTGTAACTTTCATCCTTTCTCTAGGTTCATAGGGTTTCCAGAGGAAAGCTATTTCAGAACTGTATGCCACTTCTGCTTCCAAGCTTGTTTTAATCAGGGAGCTCCACCAAACACTGTCCACCATGGGTAACCAGCATCACATTTGACACATCAGTGTCACAGTGTTCAGCTTCACAGCAACCATGAGTTACCTCTGTACAGCAAGAGGACAGACCAGGGCTATACGACTTAGAAGAATGGTTGACCAAAAATAATTAAAAATAGGCATTAATTAACTTAATAAGTAAATTACATGTCTAAAAACTTGTTATAACCAAAACTCTTTGGAGAACTATACAGAAAAATCCTAAGGAACTTTTAAAATATATTAGAAAAAAATCAAGTTATTTCATTTCCCCTTCTCCTCTCCATCCTCACTCTGCCCAATGCAGGACTGAAAGAAATTTTTCCTCAATTTTTCTCATCTTGAAATCTAAGGAGACATAGACTAACCACAGCTGCCCTAGAGTCAGTTCATTCCATGGCAACCCCATCCACGTCTGTCCATGAGAGAACTGTGCTCCACACTGCTTTTAAGGACTTGGTTTTTGGAAACATACCAGGCCTTTTTTTAAGACAATGCTGGGTAGACGCACATGTCTAAACTTTTGGTTATCAGCTGAGCTAATAAACCATTTGCATGACTCATAGCTTGTAAAAGATAAAGTAGGATTGGTATTACCTCCAGAAGAAAGCTTTTCGGATGGAAGCCATTGTGACTATCATTCTTAAATGAAAAACACAGTTCCAAGTCTGTGGATTATTCTAGTGGCTATGGATTGAAAAGAGAGAGTGCTGGTGGCCCAGTGCTAAGGAACTGTGCTACCAGCCCAACCACAGGAAAATGACCATTTTCCTCTATGTGATCTACTACCCTGGAAAATCTGCTAAGGGGTCAACTATGAGTTGGTTCTGACTACATGGTATGTAATAGCAACACAGATAGAAAGGAAAACACTATGTCCTACATTGTTGTTGTTGTTATGTGCCGTCGAGTCGTTTGCGACTCATAGGGACCCAAATGATCCAGGAAGTATTAAAAGAAGATGGAAGGAATATGCTGAGTCATTGTATAGAAAGTAATTGGCAGATACAGAAGAATTTAATGAAATAACATATGAGCAAGAGCCTATGGTGATGAAGGAAGAAGTTCAAGCTGCTTTGAAGGAAATAGCAAAAAATAAGGCCCCAAATTGAAGTATTTCAGATAACAGATGTGCCCTGGATGTGCTCACCGAGTTGTGCCAAGAAATCTGGAGAACAACCACTTGGCCAACTGTCTAGAAGAGATCTATATTTGTTCCCATTCCAAAGAAAGGTGACCCAACTGAGTGTGGGAACTAAAGAAAAGTGTCATTGATTTCACATGCAAGCAAGATTCTACTGAAGATTATCCAAAAACGATTAGAACAGCACATCAGCAGAGAACTTCCGGAAGTCCAGGCTGGGTTTAGGAGGGGTCGTGGTACTAGAGATATTGTAGCTGATGTTAGATAGATCTCAGCTGAAAGCAGAGAATGCCAGAAGAATGTCTATGTGTGTTTCATTGATTATGCAAAGGCATTTGACTGTGTGGCTGTGGCTGACTCTGAGAAGAATGGCAATCCCAGAACATTTAATTGTGGTAATGCAAAACCTATACTTTGACCAAGAGGCAGTAGTCAGAACAGAGCAGGGTAACACTGTATGGTTCAAAATTGGGAAGGGTGTAAGCCAGGGATGCATCCTGTCTCCATACCTTTTCAACATGTATGCAGAGCAGATTATCCGAGAGGCTGGGCTCTATTAGGAGAATTGTGGCATCAGGATTGGTGGAAGGTCTATTAACAATCTGCGTTATGCAGATGACACAACCCTGCTTGCTGAAACTGAGGAGGACCTCATGTACTTCCTGCGAAGGGTCAAGGACTGCAGCCTTCAGTATGGACTGAGGCTCAATGTCAAGAAGACAAAGATTCTCACCACTGGACCAATTGGTAGCATCAGGATGGGTTGCGAAGAGATTGAGATTGTTCACAGCTTCAGTTTGCTCGGCTCCACAGTCAACACTCTTGGCATCAGCAGTCAGGAAGTCAGAAAGCATATTGCAATGGGAAAGTCTGCTGTTAGGGACCTCTCTAAAGTACTCAGGAGCAACAGTGTCTCTCTGGAGACTAAGGTGCGCTTGATACAGGCCATGTCCCACATAGACGGAAAAAATATTGAAGCTGTCATTAACTTCATCTTACTTCAATCCAAAATCAATACCTTTGGTACCAGCAGTCTGGAAATCAGGTGACATATTGCACTGAGAAAGTCTGCAGCCAGGGACCTCTCCAAATTATTGAGGAGCAATGATACCAGTTTGGGGACCAAGGTGTGTCTGTTTCAGCCCATAGTCTTTCCGATCACTTCCTGTGCATCTGAGAGCTGGAAAGTGAATAAGAATGACAGAAGAAGAATTTATGCCCTTGAGCTTGGTGTTGGAAAAGAATACGGAACATCCCATAGGTTGTCAAAAGAACTAAGAAATAAATCTCAGAGAGGGTGCAGTCAGAGTGTTCCTTAGAGGCAAAGATGATAGCTCTTCATCTCACACACTTCAGGCACGTTGTTAGGAGAGGCTATTCCTTGGAGAAGGGAATCATGTTTGGAAAGGTGGAGGGTGGGTAAAAGGAAGGAAGATTCTCAGCCAGGTAAATTGATATAATGTCTGCCATAATGAGCTCTAGTGTTTCAATTAGTGTAAAACTGGCACAGAATAGAGCAGTGTTCAGATCAGTTGTTTATAGGTTCACTATGCGTCATACTTGAAAGCATCTAACAACAACAACAACAATATGCTATGAGAGAATACATTTCCCTTTTTTAAAGCCATTGACTTGTGGTGCTTCTGCTTTAAAATAGCACTAGATAAGATGTTGTTGTGTACCATAGAGTCAAAACACATCTGCAGCTGATGCTTTGGCCGGTTTTCAGAGGCAATAATTGCACAGGAGGAGACTGCCCATCCTTTTTTCTTGGAGCAGCTGGTGGCCTCAAACTGCATGCCTTTGGGAATGCAGTGCAGCTTCTTGCCACTAGGCCACTGAGACAAGATGAACAAGGAGTTAGTTTTAAGAGAAGATGTGGAGTTTAATTTTATCTAAGATTTACAGAGCAATCTTTTAAATTATTTGGAGCTATAAAAGAATGGGAGTGATAGAACAAGATTTCAATCGACTCTAGTTCCTTCAATTATATTAAGTACTCAGTATCAAAGAAACCACAATAAAGAGCACTTGTTTCTGGTAACAGCCACATAAGGGTGGGATGAAGCAAGTGCTTCAGTCACTACCAGATTGTATTTTCCCTCAGAATAGCAGTGACTACTGACAGAGGGAGGCTCTTTTGCATTTTCCTTATGGCTTGGCTGGTCCTAGCTCTAACTACATAAGGAGGAAAGCTTCTGTTCAGGTTTTTTAAACAATTAGCAATCTTAGAACATCACTGAACTCTATCCTTTGAATGTTTGTCTATTTGCTTTGCAAATAACTGGTGGCTTCCTATCTCCCTGGACTGCTACAGAGACTAGCACCTTTTTTTAAAAGTTGTTAAATGTTTTTATTTAATGTGAGTTTTTTTGGAGAGTTTACAAAGCAGATTTGTTTTCCTTTCAATTATCATAAACATTTTCTTTTTTTTTTCTCTACTAGTTTATGTACAAAACTCGAATACATATTCAACCAAATTATTACCTAACTTGGGAGGGACTGGAGAGAATTATGCTGAGTGAACTAATTCAGTCCCACAAGAATAAATATTGTATAAAACCATTATTGTAGAATGAGTATAAGGATCCAGGAGGGGTGGGAAAGGCTGGAAATAGAAGGATCTGGATGTGCAGTGGGAGTGGAAATTAATCATTGGGTTGTACAATTTGATGGGGGCATGAGAGAAACTGAAAGAATTTGTTACCACTTCTTTCTGTTGATTTATCTTTCTACAAGATCTGTTTTTATAAAAAGCCTACATTTTTTTTGTTCTTCTTTATTTTTTCTTAGATAGAAATAGGATAATAATTCTGAACAGCCATTTTTGAGCAATGTGTGGATGTTTGTAAAACTTTTACATAATTACTTCAACATCAGTCTGTCTTCAGTTCACAAGTCAAGGTGCTCAGGAAAGGACTTTGAATAACAAAATGGAGAAAGATGATGGTGCTATTATAGAGAAGATGTCCAGTAGGCAACTGAGAGAGTGGGCCTTGAATGGAGGCAGTAGCTTGTGGTCCAGTACTGCTTGGTAAGATTAAGGTGCACCTGACCCAAGTCACAGTATTTTTTATTATTCCATATACATATGGATGTTGGACAATCAAAAAGAAAAAAATGCAGATAAATTGATGCCTTTGTCTTGCGGTGTTAATGAAGTGTATTGAATCCACCATGGACGGTCAAAAGAATAAACAGATCTACTTGAGAGGAAGTGCAACCAGAAGCTCCTTAGAAGCAACTTTGGTTAGACTTGATCTCATCTAAGTGGACATCTTATCAGGAAGAGCCAATCCTTGGAAAAAGTATTATGCTTGGAAAAGCAGACATCTAGCAAGGTAGATGAAGACCCACAATGTGAAGAAATGACAGGTTGACATTAACAAAGAAGCTAAGAACACAAGAGGTTGAGGAGAATGCTGTATTGGACAGTGTTATGGTTCCATTGTACATAGTTTCACTATGATTCAGAGTTTCTGTCTCAACTCCTAACAACTACAACAAGAAGCTCTGGTGGCACATTCAGGAGTGTGTTGTGCTAGTAAACCAAGAGAAAAAGTACTGGGCTATAGAATTTCAAATCCAGTAACTATGGGAGAAAGTTGTACTAGAGCATTGAGAAGCCAAAACAAACAGAAGACATGCTGAAGGAAAAGAATGGAACAGAAGGTTTCAAAAGACAGCTCAGGAAGACAAAGCAGGTGTAGAAACCTAGACTTGAAAAATAAGAGAAGAGCTGACTCAGGATTTCTTGAGTTGAAAAAACCCAAAGCTCAAATTCAAGCCTTGTGTTGCAATACTTAGGAATGTTATAGGCAAAATATGACTAAGCAAAGGTTATTGACTGTGTGAATCTTAACAAATAATGGCTAATATTGAGAAGAATATTAATTCCAAACACTTAATTGTGCTCATATGAAACCTATGCCAGAACAAGTGGCTATTGTGTGAACAGAACAAGGGGATACTACATGGTTTAAAATTAGGAAAGATGTGCATCAGAATTGTATCTTTTCTGGAATATCCTGCTCTGAGAACTCTGAGAACAACCCTGAGGGTGGCAATGGGAGTCAGAATCTCTTGAACAGATATGGAGGAGAAATGGGGTGGTGTTAGATGAACTCACTAGGATCTGGATGGGGTTATCGCAGAACTGGCGAATGAGTTAAGTGACTTAGTCGTTTCATTTTCATATAAAGTTTCAATTCCTTGAATCAGTTTTGAAGTTGCAAAAAGGTTTGGTATTTTATTTTTTAAAAATTATCATCTTATTGTTCTTATAATTTTCTGGTAAATGTTTCATAACTAAAAATATTTCTCTTTTCTATAAAAATATTTTCTTTGTGTAATATTCTGAGCCATCTATCAGAGATTGTAAAATAATTAAATTTTTATGTTGGGCATTTAATTTTTATTTCAGGTAACTAATTGCATTGAAGGTATCTCTGATGATATGGTCTGTAGGGAGTTGCACTACCAGCCCAAAGACAGAGCCTCTAAAATCTACCAGTGGGTCCATCAAAGGAAGATGAGCAATTTCTTCCTGTGTGATTTACCATCTGGGAAACACAATAAGGGGTCAGAGAGAAATAGGTTCCCACTTGACAGCAATGAAAGAGAGAGAGAAGGAGAAAAGGAGGGGTCGAAGAGAGAGAGAGAAAGAGAGAAATATTTAATAGAACAGTCTCTTAATATTGCTCCCTTTCTTATCTTCAGAGTTATTTTACACAGAAAACCAAATAACTTTTGTACTGTTATGTTCTTTCACAGCAAATTCTAATTGCTGTTCATAATGAAATCTGTAATGGGCTTTCCCCCAGTGGCTCTTTTTCTTGTCTATTCTAGTATTAGCTTCCACATCTTCACTCAATTTTACTTCAGTAATGTGCCTTCAATTTAAATTTTAAAAAAATTATCCACTGTCAGTTTTTAAAATAGAAAAATTGCTTAAGTACATTATAATTATAATTAAAAAGGTCTCAGTTTATTAACAGAAATTATTTCCATAGATATCGCATTGGCTCATGCTATCTGCAAAAATCAATATTCAAATAAATACATTATAATGTTTAATCAGTGCAATTCAAACAGAAAATAATTAAACAGAATTAACACATTGGCTTTAAAAGGATGAGCGGTGCATTGATGAGGTATTCTAGAAATGACGCAGGCACTGGATATGTGAACAGCAGTGCAACAGTAATATCTTATGTGAGGTGACAATCAGCTAAGATAATCAAGTTATGTTTAACAGCTAAAAATCTTTAAGTTTATTTTGTTTTTAAATTTTTTTTATTATTAATTTTAATGAAAGTTTACAGAGACTTTGGATTTCCATTCATTCACTGTTGCACTTTTCTCCCTGTCCACCCCCACAGTTTGTTTCTCTCTTTGAAAAGTAAAAGTTCTTTCATTGTTATTCGATCATTCCCCCCAAGTCCACTCCACTATGCAGCCTTTTTTCTAGACTCATGTCATTACAAAAACACCTAATCGTATGTCCCTTTTAAACATCTGTTTCAATGCAGTATACATTTTTCCCATCTTTCTCAGTCTCCCCCGAACCCTGATGTCAGTCCCATTTTACAACAGTGGCACTATGCAGTATTTGTCCTTTGTGAGTGAGATATTTCACTCAGTATAATGTCCTCCAGGGCCACCTATTTTGTATAATATTTCACAAGTTCCTTGTTTTTCAATACAGCGTAGTATTCCATTGTGTGAATATACCACAGCTTCTTTATCCATTCATTTGTTGATGGGCATTTGGGTTGTTTTCAACTCTCTGCTATTGTGAAAAAAGCAGCAATAAACATGGGTGTACATATATCTGCTTGGATGGCAGTTATGGTTTCTTTGTGGTATATTTCCAATAGTGGAATTGCTAGGTCAAATAGTATTTCTATTTGCAACTTTTTGAGAAAGTGCCGTACCGCCTTCCATAGTGATTGCACCATTTTACACTCCCACCAACAGTGAATAAGGGTTTCAGTTTCTCCACAACCTCATCAGCATTTGTTGTTTGCTGTTCTGTTAAATTTTGCTATTCTTACTTGGGTGAGATGATATCTCATAGTTGTTTTGATTTGCGTCTCCCTTAGAGCTAAGAATTTTGATCATTTCTTCATGTGTTTGCTTGTCATCTGAATGTCTTCTTTGGTGAAGCATCTGTTCATACCTTTTGCCCGATTTTCAATTGAGTTGTTTACCTTTATCTTATTGTGGTGCTTGAGTATTTTATAAATTCTAAATATAAGACCCTTAGCTGATATGTTATTACCAAATTCTTTTTCCCAGTCAGTGGCTTCCATTTTTACCCTGCTGGATATGCACAGGGATTTGATTTTTATAAGGTCCCATTAATCTATTTTATCCTCTCCTGGTTGTAGATTTTTCAGGATGCTTGGAAGATTGTTTACGTTGTGGATTAGGACTGCTACAGTTCTTCCAAACTTTTCCTTAATGAAGTTTATAGTCCTTGGTTTTAGTCCTAAACTTAAGTAAAAATGAAATAAAATGTAATCTCAGCAATAAATCCAGTTGTTACTAAGCCCATGTTGCAAGTGGCCATCATCTAAGCAATGTAGTATATAACACTAGGAAATGGTTTCTTTTAGTGTAATGATGTCATAAGGAGCCCTGATGGCTAATTGCAGGCCATGTCAGGCTACTAATCAAAAGACTGTGGTTTGGCTCTACCAGTTGCTCTTCCAGTGACACTTGGGAATTTTCTTCCTGTAAGTATTATAGCCTCAGAAACCTGTTGGAAAGTTACTATGAGTCAGAATGGAATTGGTGGCAGTGAGTAATGATATCATTTTTTTTTCATGTAATCACCACCACATCCCAAACCTGAAAATGATGTCTCTATGCCAGTTTGAACTCACCAGCTACTCCTTGGGAGAAAGATGAACAATCTCCTTTCAATCAATTTATATATAATCAATTTATAGCCTCTTAAAATCTGTTGGAGGGTCATCTACGAGTTGGTTCCAATTCAACAGCAAGAAGTTGACTTGTTGGATTTAGAAAGGTATACGCTAGAATGCAGGCCATGGCACCAGAAGTATCATTGCTGATGTGAGATGGATCCTGGCTGAAAGTAAAGACTACCAGAAGAATGTGTATTTAAGTTTTATTAATTATGAAAAAGCGTTTGACTATGTAGATTGTAACAAGTTGTAGCAGACATTGAGAAGAATGGGAAATCCAGAATACTTAATTGTGCAATGCAGAAACTATCCCTGGACCATGAGGCTGTTGTGTGAACAGAGGAGGCAGGGGAGCACTGCATGGTTTAAAATTGAGAGGGGAGAACATCAGGGTTGTATTCTCTCTCCATGCCAATTTAATCTGGATGCTGAACTAATTATATGAGAAACTGAACTCTATGAAGGGGAGTATGGCTTCAGGATTGGGGGGAGACTCTTAAATAACTTATATTATGCAGATGGCACAATCTTGCTTGCTGAATGTGAGGAGGACTTGAAGAAAGCACTTGTTGCAGAAGATCAAGGATTGCAGAGTTCAGTATAGATTACATCTCAATGTCTAGAAAACAAAGATTCTTACCACTAGAACAGTAGACAGGGTCATGGTGGATGGGGAGGAGATTGAAACTATCAACAGCTTCATCTTGATAGGATCCACAACTAATACCCTTGGTACCAACAGTCAGGAAATAATGAGATGTGTTGCACTTGGAAAATATGCAGTTACGGACCTCTCCAAATTACTGAGGAGTAATGACGTCAGTTTGAGGACTAAGGTGCATATGATTCAGGCCATGGTGTTTCTGATTGCTTAATATTCGTCTGAGAGCTTGACGAATAAGGATGACAGAAAATAATTGACACCTTTGAGCTGTGGTGTTGGAGAAGAGCACTGAACATATCATGGACAGCCAAGAGAATGAGCATATATGTCTTGGAGAGGATGCAGCTAGAGTGCTCTTTGGAGGCAGGAATTATGAGACTTCGCCTCATATATTTTGAGCATGTTGCTAGAAGGGGCTATTCCTTGGAGAAGGATATGATGCTGGAAAGGGTGGAAGTTTAGTGAAGAGAATTAGACCCTTAACTAGGTAGATTGACTTGGCGACTGCTGCAGTGGGCTTTAGTTTGTCAGGAAGTGTGAGGATGGTGCAGAATAGAACAAAGTTCAGATTAGTAAGAAGTGTAGCTAAGAAAGAACTCAACAAAATAGAAAATTTAAAGTTATAACTTTTATTCAGACGGAGTCTTAGGTGAGATTCTCTGGTCTGAAGATGCAGAGTGGAGAATTATCACTCTAGGGGATTGGGAAGGGTTTTTTATAATGGAGTTTTTAGGGAAGAAAGGGAGTTACATTCCATTGTGATTTAAGGTTCTTCTGTAGCTCAGCCATGCAGGCAAGACCATTTACTCTTCTTATCAGCATTTGAATTCTTTGTTCTCTCCATTGGCCCCTTTGTCTGGGCCTAACATCTCAGCTTCTTTGGTGATAAAGATGGCAACACAGCTTTGTTTTAATAATTTCCTGCTAATCAGGGACAAAGATCTGGGATTCAGAGGCTAGATTGAATCAACTCGGGATTAGTATCCAGGGAGGATATGTCTGTAACAGAAACTGTTCACCATTAGGTTGGTCATTTCTCTTATCCTGTGAAGTAAGAATTTTAAAAGGCACCGAACAATTAATAGCATCATACTTAAGATTACTATTGGTCCTAGAAAAGGAAGCACCCAGGATAAAAATGGGTTTTCAATCCAATTTGGGAGAAGGCTTGTAGTCTTTTGCCTTTTTTTTTAACTCTCCAGCTAATTTTGTTAGTTGAGAGACTTTTTCTTCTAACAGTCCTTTCATTCACATAGTAACAGCATTCCTCTCTTAAGAACAAGAAGGTGCCCCCTTTCTCAGCAATCAGGTGATCTAGTGCTCTTAGATTTTGCAGGATAACCTGTGCCAACGATGTTAGCTGATGTTGGAAGGAGGTTAGGGAGGCTGATGTCTAGGGCTAACTGCAAACTGTCTTCAAATTCGTGGGCTAAAATAATACTATTACCAAGAGCTCCTCCTGCTAGGCCTTCAGCAGTGATAGCGGGGGCTAGACTGAATCCAACCATGATTGGGGAAAATACTGCTCTTTTAATTCAGATAGTAGGGAGGTTGTTAAGTGCCATCGAGTCAAAGGCGACTCATAGCAACCCTATGAAAGAGAGTTCTCAAAGCTTGGGTGTCTCTCTTCCTCTCTCCAGTCTGGAGGAGACAAGTTAATTCAGATTCACTGTACAGGGTGAGTTAGGGTATGACCATAACAGGGAAACAGGGCCCTCTTGTGGTAGAATTTATACATCTGTGTAGGGTCTCATTGCACCAAAAGTGTTGTCCTGGCTCAGCGATAGTGTGCTTGTTTATGCTAACATTGTGTATACAGTTCCTGTGTTCCATTGTCTAGGATGCAAATGAGGAAGTTATGTAGCAGGCGCAAGAGGCTTAGTCTGCTGGTTCCCGAGGGAGATGTGTCCTGGAATGGTGGAACACTTTAGTTTGGGCTAATGAAGTGGCTTGAGGTGTTTTGGGGGAACGTGGTCTGAGAAATTGATTGTTACTGCTGCTAGTAAAGGCTGTTGTAAAGAGATACACAGGAAACAATAATAAAGGTTGGTTACCATCTGACGTTAGTTAAGGAATAGTAAGGTGCTTTGGATAATTTGGACCCAGGTCGGGGACTGCATATTTTGTGGCTCTCTAGAGACTTGTTCTGTCGATCATTGTCTGCTCAGCTTGGAGAATGTCGTTGGAGACTTGTACTTGGGTGTTGACATCTAGAATGTATTCTCTGCTTATATGTATCATGCTGAAGGGCAAGAAAATATATCCAGTAGGATATAGTTTTCTTTTAACCTCATCCTGCCACTTGGCATCCCAGGGGTCTGAAATATAAAGCAGATGTTTCCTCTTTCAATATAAAAAAAGTGGTATTATGAAAGTCACGGATCTTTCACGACCAATATGAACAACCCCCATATCTCTCTGGCCACTTCTGACAGTAGGAGTGGACTTGGTCATATAGGAAGAAGGCAAAGGATCATCTGTAGGATAAAACTGCCTTAGGTGAAACTGAAATGGTGATTTCTGTTTGGCATCCCTTTCTAGAGCAGTCTGCTGAGAGTGTGTGCTGATGAGGTGTGTGTTCAGAGTAGACTTCTGTGTGAAAGCTTCTCTTACTTTAAATCTCCATACGTAAGAATTATCTAGGATTTGGGTGCTGAGTGAAACAAAGAGTAGTGGGACCTACAATTTGAAAGGTATAGGAAACTTGTTCAGTGAGGGGAGCATGTTTGACCTAAGAGAGGTGATGCCAGTGAGGGATACTTATGACCTTAACTGCTGTTGTGGTAGTTAAGATGACTATATAGGGTCAGTTCCAGTGTGGCTGAAGAGGTTTAGGCTCACACTATTTGATGAGAATGGCATCTCTTGGAGCAACTTCAGCGGTTTGGTCTAGATTCTCAGTTGAGGATTTGGGTATTCAGTGGTCTGCATTTTCCTGAAGTAATAGAGGAGGGAGAAATAGGGAAGGTACACTGCTAAAAGAGGGGGTTCAGTGGGTAAGTTATGGTTCAGTAGAAATGATCAGCCATATATTAGTTCAAAGGGGCTCAGGAAGGACAGTAAGTGGGATGTTGCTTGGATATGGGCTAAGGCAATAGGAAGTAAGTCACCCCAAGACCTGCATAACTCGACAGTCAGTTTCATAAGATGAGATTTAATGAGTCCATTCATGAGCTCTATCTAGTTTGCCTAAAGATTGGAGGTGATATGGTATGTGCCGTTTCCAGCAGATACCTAAATTAGAGGACACCTGCTATTATAGTAACGTGCTTCGGCAGTTGAAAAGCTTTTAACAAGAATTATTAGCTTGCTATAAACTATGTTGTTGTTGTTGTTGTTGTTTTGTGCTGTCGAGTCATTTGCGACTCATAGCGACCCTATGCACAACAGCCCTAAACAGTGCTCTATCCTGCGCCAACCACACTGTCTCTGACACACCCATCCCGATTAACCCAGTCACCGACTCAATCCATCTCATAGAGGGTCTTCCCCTCCTGCGATGTCCCTCCACCCTCCCAAGAATGATGTCCCTCTCCAAGAACCCGTCCCTCCTGGCAACATGTCCAAAGTATGTCAGACGAAGC
>NW_006400051.1:2099746-2125121 GCF_000299155.1 Elephantulus edwardii | reverse complement strand
AGTGTCTCTTATGTTTAGTTGTACTGTCTCCAAGGGAAGGTGACGTGTCCTGTAGAACTCCTGTGTAGATTATGTTTTCCTTTCTGGCCCGGTGCGCAGCTTCCCGCCTTCCCTTCTGCCCAGGAGCACGTTCTCCCTCTTTCTGCCGGTTTTTCTGTGTACCTGAAAGATGCCTCTTTGCTATTGTCTGAGGTGACTTTCCCCGGTGCACAGCTTCCCAGCTTCCCTTCTGCCCAGGAGCACGTTCTCCCGCCGGTTTTTCTGTGTACCTGAAAGATGCTCCTTGGCGGAAGGAAAGCCGGGAAGCTGCTCACAGGGGAAGGTCACCTCTATAAACTGTAGGTGAACCTTTTGTTGTTATAAAGCCTCACTCGCACCAGAAAGAAGCACAACAATGAGTGATTAAAGAGATATGTTTAGAATCTGTGTAACTTGTTGACTTTCAGGCTTCTAGCTAAATGTAGAGCTCTCTTTAGGGTAGTAAGCTCAGCTTTTTGTGAGGTTGTACCCTCAGGAAGTTTTGCTGCTTCCCACACCTTGTTTATGGAAATTATAACATAAGCTGCCAGATGGTGACCTTCAAGCGTCATACAAGAGCTGCCATCTGCAAATAGAGTATGGTCTAGATTTGGTATGGGTTGGTCAGATAAAGAGGGAAGTAAAGAGCCAATAGCCTCTAATCTCAGAGGTGTACAGTTTGAATCCACCAGATGTTCTGCAGGAGAAGGAGGGATAATCTCCTCCAGTACCAGTCAGATCCGATTTGATGGTACACACAATCAATAATAAAATTAAATGGAAATAAAAAAAAATTTAAAAAGAGCCCATATCCTTAAGGACTTCAAGGCAGCTGTGGGCAAAAATGTTTGAGGTGTTTACTGGGAGTAGGGTGGCTGGACTGACAGATCGTGATTGAGAGAGGCAAAAATCAGGGTTTTAGAGGAAAAGTAGGAGTTCCTGTATCCGCTCATGAAGATAGTAAAGGATAGAAATGACGTGAAAATAGATCTTGAAGTCTATAGCTTAAGAAGACCTGCAGGGGGCTTCTCAAGGTGAGTTTAAGCACTTCTTTAGTGAGAAGAACTGTGGCTACTAGAGCTTGTAAGTAAGGTCGCCACCCCTGGGTTGTGATATCAAGCTATTTAGACAGGTACACAATGGGGGTAAATGTTGGTCCAAGATGCTGAGCTAAAACACCACCAGCAATACCTTATTTTTCTTCAGTGAATAGGTGGAAGGGTTTACAGGAATTTGGTAAACTAAGGGGTAGGGACTGTAAAATGTGGTGTTGGAGATTGAGAAAGGCCTTTTTAACTATTTTAGGTGAATCTAGGGGACCTTTTTATGTGACCTTCACTGCATCATAAAGGGGCTGTAAGTAAAGAAAAAATAGGGATCCAGTGTCTAAGGAAACCAATAAAGGAGATGATTTGATCAGTGGTTTGAGGAGGCTCTGTTTTCAATGGCATTGCACCAATTGACTGTCAGACTTTTAGTGGTGGCAGTTAACTGGAGGCCAAGAGATGTGACTGTAGAGAGAGACAGTTGGACCTTGGAGGGGTTACCCTATATTCCTCCGAAGCTAAGAAATTGAGAAGTTGAGCTGTGTGAGTTTGTGAAAGCTGGTATGAGAGGCTACACAATAAGAGGTCATTGACATATTTCAGAACAACACAAGGAGATAGAAGGCAGTCTAGAAGATCTTTGGCTAGTTCTTTTCTAAAGTAATGAGGTGTATCGTGGAACCACCCAGCTTGCTGGGAAGCATTGTTTGTCTTGGGGTGTTCCCAAGTAAATGCAAAGAGATTATAGCAGCTGGAGTCTAAGAGAATACTGAAGAAGGCATCTTTAAGGTCCAGAACAGAGAAATGAGTGGTGGATGAGGGGATATTCGATAATAGGGTATAGGGATTCGGCACAACTGGGTGGATAGGGACAACTGTTGCGTTAACTAGCTATAAATCCTGCACGAGATGGTAGGATCTGTCTTTAGCTTTCAGTTTTCTTAACTGGCAGAATTGGGGTGTTACATGGAAAGTTTATGGGGATAAGGAGTTTATTGGAAAGTGAGTGGGTTGTTGTTGTTATTGTTGTTGTTATGTGCTGTCGAGTCATTTGCGACTCATAGCAACATATACAACATATACAACAGCCCTAAATCCTGCTCTATCCTGTGCCAATCGCATGGCCTCTGACACACCCATCCTCATTACCCCAGTCACTGAATCAGTCCACCTCATAGGGGGTTTTCCCTTCCTGTGCTGTCCCTCCACCCTACCAAGCATGATGTCCCTCTCCAAGGACCTGTCTCTCCTTACAACATGTCCAAAGTATGTCAGACGAAGCCCCAGAATCCTTGCCTCCAAGGAGTAGCAGTCCAGGGTACATTCAATACTTTTCTCCAGCACCACAGCTCAAAGGCATCAATTCTCCTTCTATCCTCCCTAGTCATTGTCCAACTCTTTCATCCATAACAAGTGATTGCAAAGACCACGGCCTGTATCAGACGCACCATAGTCTCCAGAGAGACACCGTTGCTCTTGAGTACTTTAAAGAGGTCCCTAACAGCAGACTTTCCCATCGCAATATGTCTTTTGATTTCCTGGCTGCTGGTGCCAAGAGTGCTGACTATGGAGCCAAGCAAACTGAAGTTGTGAACAATCTCAATCTCTTCACCATCCATCCTGATGCTATCACTTGGTCCAGTGCTGAGAATTTTTATCTTCTTGACATTGACCTCAGTCCATACTGAAGGCTGCAGTCCTTGAACCTCTGCAGCAAGTGCATGAGGTCCTCCTTAGTTTCGACAAGTAGGGTTGTGTCATGTGCACAACACAGATTGTTAATAGATCTTCTACCAATTCTGACGCTACACGTCTCCTCATAGAACTCAGCCTCTCGGATAATCTGCTCTGCATACAGGTTGAAAAGGTATGGCGATACGACACATCCCTGGCGTACACCCTTCCCAATTTTGAACCACGCAGTGTTACCTTGCTCTGTTCTAACAACTGCCTCTTGGTCCAAGTATAGGTTTGACATTAGCACGATTAAATGTTCTGGGATTCCAATTCTTCTCAGAGTCAGCCACAGTTTGTTATGATCCACACAGTCAAATGCCTTTGCATAATCAATGAAACACAGATAGACATTCTTCTGGTATTCCCTGCTTTTAGCTAAGATCCATCTAACATAAGCTATAATATCCCTAGTACCATGACCCCTTCTAAACCCAGCCTGGACTTGCGGCAGTTCTCTGCTGATGTGCTGTTCCAGTCATTTTTGGATAATCTTCAGTAGAATCTTGCTTGCATGTGAAATAAATTATATTGTTCTGTAGTTTCCGCACTCAGTTGGGTCACCTTTCTTTGGAATGGGAACAAATATAGTTCTCTTCTAGTCAGTTGACCAAGTGGTTGTTCTCCAGATTTCTTGTCACAACTTGGTGAGCACATCCAGGGCAGCATATGTTAGCTAAAATATGTCAGTTGGTATACCATCTATTCCTGAGGCCTTATTTTTTGCTATTTCCTTCAAAGCAGCTTGAACTTCTTCCTTCATCACCATAGGCTCTTGCTCAAATGTTATTTCATTAAATTCTGCTGTATCTGCCAATTCCTTTCGCTACAATGACTCAGTATATTCCTTCCATCTTCTTTTAATACTTCCAGGATCATTTAATATTCTGCTTAAAGCATCCTTGATTATAGGAAACGCGGGTTTAATGGGAAAAGAGGAGGTGCCTTTCAGAGTGATGAGAACAGATTCATGGTGAGAGGCTACAGATGAGATGGACGTATTCCATACAACAGGGTTGACAATATCTGATGGTAGAGGTAATGTAGGGGAGACCTTGGAGGGAAAGAGTTCTAAGCAAGATAGAACTAGAGGCTGGTCAGATGAACTAGATTCACCTGACTCCCAGTGAAACACAGCCCCGAGTTCAGACAGGAGGTCCCTACCTAGTAATGGAGTTGGACGTGTAGGGACAATTAGAAAAGAATGGGTGAGTAGTCATTTGTTGAGGGTAATGAGGAGAGGTTGAGTTGTAAAAGGCTTGGAAGGAAGGCCATCAATCCCCATTACTAAGACCTGGGAAGGGAAATCAGGACCTGAGAAGAAAAGGAGTACTGAAAAGTTGCCTCCGTGTCAACCAGGAAGGAAACTGGCTTACCTGTCACCTGAAGTGTTACCCTGGGCTCGGCAATGGTGATTGGCATTGTTGAACCTGGGCATCTTCAGTCCTCAGCAGTTAGGCCCAGAGGTTGGCCAGGATAGGGTCTGGGTCTGGTAGAGGGACTGTCCTATCACGACTAAGCATTGAAGAGCAGTGGACCTTCTAATGACCCACAGATGGGTTCAAGTCATATCAGAGGAAGAGGGTGAGGGTTAGGGAAACATCTAGCCCAATGGCCCTTCCTGCTACATTTGAAGCATACACCAGGAGGTAATTGGCTCTTTGAACAAGCATGTGTTCTCTGATCCTTCACTGTTGCTGGCCGTAAGGCAACAAGGAAAGCCTGGGGTTACAAGTTTGCTTTCTTTCAGGCACAGATCTCTCTATCAGCTTCCACTTTTTCCTTTTGGGTATTAAAAACCTTAAAGGCCATATTCGCCAATTCCCAAATGAGTGTTTGAGGGCCTTCCTCAGCCTTTTAAAGTTTCTTCTTGATTTCAGGAGCTAATTGAGTGATGCAAGGTGTAGCTAAGACAGTGGTTCCTGCTAGAAAGGTAGGATTTAAGCAAGTATATTGAGTTAGGGCTTCAGTGATACAGTTAATGAAAGTGGCTGGGTTCTCATCTCTAGTTTGGGTAACTTCCCTGAGTTTGTTAAAACTGACTGCCTTGTGGGATATGGCTTATAGGCCAGCCAAGAGGCACTGGATTGTATGGTCACTACTGACTCAACTGTCTCTTCCTCCTGCTGTATTAATTTAGGTATGTCCAATTTAGCTCTTGCTGGGGTACAGCTTGAGGTCAGCTGGCTTGGTGCTATCTGTTAAATGTACTTGGTCTGCATGTTGTTGGGCAACAGTGAAAACATGCTCTTTCTCATCTGGTGTCAGAGTAGAGGACAGTACAACAAAGAGGTCACACCAGGTGAGATCATAGGTCTGAGTCAGTATCCAAATTATTTGATATAATTTATGGTGTCTTTTGAAAATGAGCCTAAGTGTTTTTCAATTTGGGAAAGGTCAGTTAGATAAAAAGGTGCATGGACAAGGATTGGGCCCTCAACCTCTGCCACTTCCTGAAGAGGACAGAGAAGAGACTCAGTCTGATGAGGGTGTGTGTATGTAAAGATTGGAGGAGGAATAGTCAAGTCTGAATTGATAGGAGTGGAGGAAGGTGAAGCAATTATGGGGCAAAGAGATTCAGCTTGCTGTGAGTGCATATGTCTGGCAACTGGTGATGTAAAGGGTGGAATAGGAATGCCTGACTCTGGATTTGCTGGGATAGAAGAGGGCTGGGTAACTAGAAAACAAAGAGGTCCAGTTTGGTGGGATAGTTTATCCCGAGTAACAGATGATGTAAGAGGTGGGATAGGAATGCCTGAGTCTGGATTGGGTAGAATAACAGAGGGCAGAGCATCTGGAGAACAAAGGGGTTCAGCGTGGCAGGAGTCCATGGTGGGTGAGGCAACTGGAGAACAAAGAGGTTCACTATGGTAGGAATTCCTGGTGAGTTCTGGAGGAGACACTGGGTAGGGAGGAGGGGAGGATTGAGACAGAAATTCCACAGGATCTGTAAAGGCTGAGTTTTCCTGAGAGGAGGGAAATGAATCTTATAAATGAGCAATGGGAGAAGATGATTTGGAATTGGAAATAACTGGAGAGGGGGTTGTGCTAAAAGGACCTTTACAGGCTGGCAGGCCTTGTATAGGGAATAGCAGTAGTGCAAGGGTGGGGGTCGGGGAGAGAAGCCAGAAACTTGAGTATGGGCAATCTCTGACCATCTCTCAGTTGACTTGCAAAAATTTTTAAGTTCTCAAAAATGTTAAAATCAAAAGTCCTTTTCTTGGGCCACTGAAAGTTATTATCTACCTGATACTTTGACCATGCATGATTATAGAAAAAGACTAGTGTCTTAGAGCAGAGATCTTCAGCCAAATCCAAGTTTGAAATATTTGAGAGCAGACACCCTGAGGGACTGACCTTTGGAGGTTTAGATATTTGACTACCCATGATACTCAGTTCTGTGGATACAGCAACCGGGATTCCAGGGCATTCCCTGAAAACTGGGATTCTCAGATGCAGAGAGAGGATATAGACAGCATGGGCAACCCTGAGCAGTCAATAGCCTGGAGAGAGAGAGACTGACACCTCTTGGATTGGACTCCTGATGCAGATCTATGGTTTATTTGGATTATACGGGTACACACAAACAACAGTCCAGTGAGAACAGATCTGGATCCTTATGGGAGTTCACAATGTCTGGACTGGAAGGCATAAAAGCCCTGGAACAGAAGCTAGACCTGGATAGCTTGGAAGTTTTTCAAATAGCTGGGTCTGCCTTTAGGAATCTCTGAAAGAAAAAGGTGCAGGGGGGGAGGAGGTAAGGGAATACAGAAATCAGAATAACAAAAGGACAGGGACCCAGTCCCTGAAGCAACTGTCAGCAGCAAAGGAAAGGGACTTTATGTTACCACAGGGAGAGAAGGGGAACTTTCATATTACCATTCAAAGTGTCTTAACCCAGCATCAGATGGTTTAAGACAAAGTGAGGTTCACCAGCACTTGTCCTAAGTTAGGATGGGAGTGGAATTCCTCAACTTGTCTCCTGGGTTTTATAAACCAATATGTTGAGTGACATAGCTAAGAAAGAAGTCAGTGAAAGAGACATACAATTTAAAGTTATAACTTTTATTTGAGGGGAGCTCCCAGAAGAGATTCTCCATTCTGAAGATGCAGAGTGGAGAATTTGCACCCTTGAAGACTTTGTTGTTGTTGTTGTTGTTATGTGCCATCGAGTCGCTTGCAACTCATAGCGACCCTATGTACAAGAGCTCTAAATGCTGTTCTATCCTGTGCCAACCTAGCCATCTCAAACACACTTATTCCCACCGCTCCAGTAACAGAATCGATCCATCTCACCAAAGGTCTTCCTCTCCTTCGCTTCCCCTCCACTCTGCCAAACACGATGTCTCTTTCCAAGGACCAGTACCTCCTTGCAACATGCCCAAAATATGTCAGACGAAGCTTCAGAATCCTTGACTCCAGGGAACACTCTGGCTTCACCCTCTCCAGAAGAAACCTGTTTGTTCTCCTAGCAGTCCATGGTATATTCAACACTCTTCTCCAGCACCACAGCTCAAAGGCATCAATCCTCTTTCTATCAGCCCTATTCACTGTCCAACTCTCTGATGCATAGCACATAACTGCAAAGACTATAGCCCGGATCAGGGGCACTTTAGTCTCCAACCTGACATTGTTGCTCTTCAGTACTCTTGAGAGGTCCCTCACAGCCGACTTTCCCAATGCAATTCGTCTCCTGATTTCCTGGCTGCTGTTACCAAGAGCGTTGACTGTGGAGCCAAGCAAATTAAAACTGTTAACTATCTCAATCTCCTCACCATCCATGCTGATGCGGCCAATTGGCCCAGTGGTTAGAATCTTTGTTTTCTTGACATTTAGCTTCAGTCCATATAGGAGGCTGTAGTCCTTGATCTTCTGCAGCAAGCGCCTCAGGTCTTCCTCAGTTTCAGCAAGCAGGGTTGTGTCATCTGCATAACGCAGGTTGTTGATGATTCTTCCACCAATCCTGATGCCACATTCCTCTTCGTATAGCGCAGCGTCTCGGATGATCTGTTCTGCATACAGATTGAAAAGGTATGGAGACAGAATACATCCCTGACGGACCCCCTTCTTGATTTTGAACCATGAGTGTCTCCTTGCTCTGTTCTGACGACTGCCTCCTGGTCCAAGTATAGGTTTCGCATTAGCACAATCAAATGTTCTGGGATTCCCATTTTTCTTAGAGTCAGCCACAGCTTGTTGGATCCACACAGTTAAAAGCCTTTGCATAGTCAATGAAGCACAGATAGACCTTCTTCTGGTATTCTTTGCTTTCTGCCAAGATCCATCTGACATTAGCTTTAATATCCCTAGTACCACGACCTCTTCTAAATCCAGCCTGCACATCTGGCAGTTCTCTGTTGACATATTGTTCCAAACGTTTTTGGATAATTTTCAGCAGAATCTTGCTTGCATGTGATATCAATGATATTGTTCGATAATTTCCACACTGTTGGGTCACCTTTCTTTGAAATGGGAATATCGATCTTTTCCAGTCAATGGGCCAGCTGGCTGTTCTCCAAATTTCTTGGCACAACTTAGTGAGCACATCCAGGCCAGTGTCTGTTTGTTGAAATATGTCAATTGGTATGAAGGGCTTAGGGAAGGTTTTATAACAGAATCTCTAGGAAAGAAAAGGAGTTACATTCCACTGTGATTTATGGTTTGCTTGGTAGCTCAGCCAGGCAGTTAAGGTCTTTTGCACTTCTTATCAGCATTTGAATTCTTTGTTATCCCCCCATGGCCCCTTTGTTTGGGCCTAACATAGATTTTTTGTTCATAGGGTTGCTATGAATCTTACTCAATGGCATCTAACAACAATAGCAACAACAGTTTCTCTATCTTTATTTCAATGCAATGTAACTGGACTCTATTCCACTCATAACTGACAGTTCAATGGGTTTTTGAGTCTGTAAATTGTATGGGAGGAGTTTGTTCATCTTTCTCTCTTGGAGCCCAAAGTGATATTGAATCACAAGAGAGGTACAACCTTTGAGGTATCAAGGCAATGGATAATGGATTAATATGGATTATGTTATCAGAGCTCCTTTCTAAATATTCTTTGAGTATAGAAAAAAAGAATGGAAATAAATGCAGCAAAATTTTGATGTTTATTGAATCTGGGTAGGTATAACATGGAGGTCCATTGGATTACTCTATTATTTGAGGTTGTATCTTAATATTAAAACAAAATCATGTACATTCTTTGGACTTCCCACTGAAAATTCTTATTCAATGAGTTTAGTAAGAAATCTGGGAATCTAGTTTGTCCAGATAACTAGATGATTCTAAATTTCCCTCCTGTTAAATAGTCTAGGCCTTGAATGCAGCAAACATGGATCAGTATTTTATATTTTTTAATTCTAGTAATGTTACTGTGTTGGTTATAACATGATACAGCTTTTGAGGAACTCATAAATGCAATATAAGCCCAGACATAAGCTGAGTGAAGACCAATTGGTACATGCCTATCTGCCACAGAACATCAAGGACACAAGGAGTAAGAATAACTCTTTTTGGGTGCCAGGTGAGATCTTTGTGAATTCTGGTTTAGAATGAGGATTTGAAAAACATATGATAATTGAAGGGAGTTCTGGTATCCTAATGGTAAGGAGCTGTGTTGCCAACTCAAAGGCATGCAGTTCAAATTCCTGAGAAGCTCAACTAAAGAAAGATAGACCATCACCTCCATGAAATTTATGACCTCTTGTTTGCTCCATGAAGAGTCATCTCTGGGTTGGATCTGACTGGATAGCACATAACAACAACAACAACATGATAATGGAAGTTGCTTATTTCATGAATACAAAACAAAACACAAAATCTAAGATGGTAGAGTCTCAAGGGAACCTCATGGATATGTGTAGGCTCTGGTCTTGGCTAGACGGAGAACTTGTGTGCAGTGAGTGTTTTCTCATTCTCTGCACCTTACTTTCTTCTATAAAAAGACTCTATGTGTATAATAGGAGTCCCTGTGTGGTAAAAACGTTTGACATGCTTGTTTGCTAATCGAAATGCTGGAATTTAGAGTTCAACCTACAATCACCTTGGAAGAAAGGCTTAATATACTTCTGGAGAGTCAGTCCCTGAAAACCCTGTGGAGTGTAATTCAACTGGACACATGGGGTTGCTGTGAGCTGGAATTGCAATGGCAATCTGAGCTGTAAAAAATGTGTGAAGTAAGTTGATTCAAGTTACTCGTGAGCAAAACGGAGCTTACAGAGTTTGAGTATCTTGCTCAGGTCACACAGCTTGTACAGGTGGAGTCAGCATTTTACTCTAATTGTCTGATTGTTGTGTGTATCTTTCTCTTCATTGTCATTTCAGAGCCTCTCGATCTTTATGAATCAGATCACCTTTCACAGTATTGAAAACAAAACCTTGCCAGAAAGTAAATACCACTTTTCCTCATTATTCTAGGTTCATGGTCAGATCATAAAGACTGTCTCTTGCTTCTGCTGTGCAGATGGAAACTAGTGGCAACCTGGCAGAAGGCAAATCTTAAATGTTCTTCTGTGCTGTTCAGAAATAACTGGAACAATGCATGCAATAAAGCCCTAGAATGAAGAGGCCTACATTTTACTTGGAACAAAGAGGATCTTATTTCTGTTTGGTGTTTGTAGTATCATAGAATTGGTATCACCCAGTGCAATAACTTATGGTGTCACTCTCCTAACCCCTACCTCCTTGGATTATCTCTCATATCAGAACACACTGAATGCTTAGCAAAATTTATTATTTGTTTCATATTGCTTTTAGTTGTAGAGTACTATATCATAGAAAATTAAAATTATATTAAGTCTAGTTGTAGAATACTATGTGATATGTTGTTATGCGTCATCGAGTCTCCTGTGATTCATAGCGACCCTACTCACAACAGCGCTAAAACCTGCTCTGTCTTGTGTCAATCTTATTATCTCTGACACACCTCTCCTCAAATACCCCAGTCACTGAATCAATCCATCTCATCGAGGGTCTTCTTCTCCTGCACTGTCCCTCTACCCTCCCAAACATGACATCACTCTCCAAGGACCAGTTCTTCTATACAACATATCTAAAGTATATCAGATTAATTAGAATATTTCCTAGATTATATGAATACTAAAACATTATCCTTATATGTTGAATTACATTATTAGATAAGAACTCTTTCCCCCTTTTCTCCTTTTCTTATAATCATTCTAAAAATATTTATATAAGTCCATGAATAATATCACAATATTATGTCAAATCAGGAAAAATGACAAAATTAATCACTACAAAAAGCACCCAAGGGAAAAAAATACTTAAAAAGAAAAAAACAACAACACCTCTAAACATTGCATTCAAAGCATCATTGTAACTGGGAAATAGGGATAGCTCTGATCAAGAATAATTCTGTTGTTAGATGCCATTCAAATGAGTGTGACTAATAGTGACTCCATGAATAGCAGATCTGAACCCTGTCCTATCCTGTGCCATCCTTATCATCTCTGACACACAAAAGCTCGTTTTTGTAGTCACTGTTGTCAGTCCATCTTGTTGAGGGTATTCGTATTCTTTTCCTGACCCTTTACCTTTCCAAATATGATATCCCTTTTCAAGGACTAGTCTCACCTAGGAACATACCCAAAGTATGTGAGATGAAGCTTCACTATCTTACCAGAGCATGTTAGAAGGCTCAGAAAGTAAATGAGTTTAAAGCTTTAGTCTTGTAGGAATTACGGGAAAAAAATGTCCTTTTAAGTAACTGGAAGGATATTTTTATAAAAAAAAGAATAAATTCCTGCTGAAACCTTACAGAAGAAAAAAATCAAACAGATGGCCATTTTGGTGTCCCCTCCTCTGAAAGCATCAGCTGATAAAGTCTGCATCTCCCAGTGAGGCCATTGATTTCTATGAATACTTTTTCTTCTGTCAAACTGTCTTCTAGGACAAGAAGCCAAAAATCTCTCTGACCTGCACTGCTTAGCAGCAGAATCAAGGTAAATCCAGAAACAAAATTAGCTTGAGCGTTGTTGGCATGAATAACTTCTTAGTGGAGTGACTGAAGCATGGTGATTTAACAACTGACAAGCATTTTTCCAATAATGGAAATAATAACTCATAATTATAAGAGATCTCATAATATATTGCATTTTGACAAGGGGCAAAACATTCACCGCTTACCTCCACTCCTTCTTTTATTCTGCCTGACTAATTTTAAATATTTCTCATGTCATTCTCCTGGATGAAAAAGGCTATTTTGCTCTTAAGTAAAAATAAGTACAATTTTCTCCCAGTGGCTCCCCAGCAGTTCACTGTTGGTTTCCTGCAAGGGCCAATTAACTGACAATCACCATAATTTCCTCATTCTCTGTGTGAAACTCTGGGTGGAGATGGAGTTGACTGAGGAGAGGCCAGCCCTGGGCTTAAGAGTTCTTCTCACTAGCAGTGTCAACCTAGGTGGTCCAGTTGACCTGGTCTCGGGCTCCTCATCCTCCTGTGCTGAGGCTCTGCACTGGGATTGAGACTCTTGGGAGGTGTGGCAGTTCTCACTTTGGAGGTGCCTATAATTAGCTCTGGTGCCCTGTTCTCTGAATTTGTCTGGGGCAAAGTGCCAGATGAGATGATAGCCTGAGTGGTGTGATTTTGAGGTAGAATAACACTGTACCAAAGGAGTTGACTTTAATAAAATTCAGAGCTGCTGAAGGCATGCTGTCCTTAGAAATTATCCTGAACATTAATGGAGATAATTTGTGAAAACCATTTTTAGCTGTCTGTGCTCATGTCCTCTTTAATTTTGCATGGTCTACACACAATTAAGTAATCATTTTTGTTGCAGGAACAGCTTAAGTGTAAAAGAGAACAAACTTGACTGCTGAATTAGGAAGAGTGAATTTGGGTCTTTAGGGTGTAGGAGCACAGGGAAAGGGAGTATTCTATATGGCAACTGCCCAACTCAACTCTTTCATCCACAGAGAAATCCGTTCAGACTGGGCAGGGCAGGATTGAGAGGAGAGTTGTATCCTTTTACCGTATCTATTAAATCTGTGTGCTGAGAAACTAATTCAAGAAGCTGGACTCTATGAAGAAGAATGTGGCAACAGGATTAGAGGAAGACTTACTAATAAAGTTCATTATGAAAATTACATAGACTTGGTTGCTGAAAATGAGAAAGACTTGAAATATTTGATGCAGAAGATCGAACACTGCAGCCTTCAATATGGTTTACATGTCAATGTCAAGAGAACAAAAATCCTCACTACTTATCTAATAGAAAAGTTTAAGCCTGTCAACGGCTTCATCTTAAAAGTGTAATTAATACACTTGGAGTCATCAGGAGATCAGGATACATATTGCACCGAGAAAGTCTGCAATCAGGGATCTATCTAAACTATTGAGGAACAATGATGCCAATTTGAGGACTAAGATATACCTGATTCAGGCCATGGTCTTTTCAAGCTTGCTTTGCTATAGAGAGCTGGACAATGAGTAAGGATAACAGAAAAAGAATTGATGCCTTTGATCTGTGATGTTGGAGAAGTATATTGAATATTGCATGTACTGCCAGAGAACAATCTTATATGTTTTGGAGAAGGTGCAGCCAAAGCGTTCCTTAGAGGCAAGGAGGGTGAAGCTTTGTCTCTCATACTTCAGGTACGCTGATGGGGGAGTGGGAAGCTACTCTTTAAAGGAGAATTATGCACACAAACGTAGGTGGACAATGAAAGAGATGAAGATACTTTCCCAGGTGGATTGACACAGTGACTGCAGAAATGAGCTTGAGTATGTCAGAGATTATGAGGCTGGCACAGGATAGGACAGAGTTCTTGTTCACAGGTTTGCTAGGGATCATATTCAATTTGACAGTATCTAATAACAACAATAATATACATATTATAAGATAGCTCTGGTGGATTTGTGGTAAGGAGTTACACTGTCAACACAAAGGTATGTGGTTTGAATCCACTTGCTGTTACACAGAATAAAGATGGGTAATTTCCTCCTATTCAATTTACTGCCTTTGAAAACTCTTTGGAGGGTCAGCTATGCGTAGATTCTGACCTAATAGTAAACAACAATAGCACATATTATAAGGAGCTCTAGTGGCACAGACCACTCCTAGATGCTAAGGAGCAAAGATGTCATTTAAAGACTAAGGTGCACCTGATTCAAGCTATGACCTTTTTAATTACTTTTAATACAGCTAAATGTTGGACAATGAATAAAGATGACAGTAAAATAATCAATACCATTGAGTTGTGTAGTGGGAGCAGAGTGCTGAATAGTGCATGAACTGTCAGAAGAACAAACATGCATATCTTAGAGAAAGTGCAATCAGGGTGCTCCTTTGGGGCAAGGATAGTGAAGCTTCATCTCACATGCTTTAGGTATGTTGTGAGAATGGACCAGGCAAAGAAGAGGGTCAGCGAAAGATAGGATGAGCATCCACCAGATGGACCGACACAGTGACTGTTGCAATTGGCTCAAGTATATCAGGGATGATGAGGATGGCAAAGCATAGGGCAAGGTTCATATCTGTTGTTTATATTGTCACTATGACTTGTCATCTTGACTACTCATAACAACAATGATAAGTGATATAGCCTGTAGGGAGTTGTGCTGCTATCTCTTAAGCAGCACCTCACTGGCATGTTGGAAACCTTCTGAAAACTTTCCAGAGGGTTGTCAGCAATGTGTGAGTGGGGATATATACTGTATAAGGAAGAGCACTGTCACAGAGGAAACAGACAAGCAAGCAAAAAGGAAACATGGCCAATGCTCCATTAGTTTTGCCATCATGTTATGATGTTAGAAGATATGTCACTGGTATTTAAAATTAAGCTTGGTCATCTTTGGTGGACAGGTTGTATTGAGACTTCCAGACTAAAATACAAAGAAATACATTGTAATCTACTTCTGAAAGTTAGTCAATGAAAGCCCAACAGATCACAACAGAATATTGTCTGATACAATGTCTCAAAATGAACTTCCTAGGATGAAACAGACAATGGCCTTGACAATGAACTTGAGCATACCAGTGATCATAGGAAGCAGCACAGGCCTGAGCAACACTATTTTTTTTTTGTTTTACATGGGCTGTCAGAAGTCCCAGTGCACCTAAGGCAAGTAAAAGCAAAAGAAAGTAGAGGAAAAGGAGTTAATACATGTCTACTGGTGCTCTTCTGTGAGCTCTGTTTCTGGTTTTTGTTTTTGTTTTTTTTGAGTTGTTGAATATACATCCACATTTTTCTGGAGGAGGTAGAAGTACACTTGTCAGAGGATATTTACTAAATGTCAAAAGTAAGTATAGGAGGTTGTGGTATTTTGATTGATAGCAGCATACCCATATCATTGTCAATGTTAGGAGAACGCAGTGTGTTGATATCTCTTAATAATGGAAATAAATGAGATTAAATTAAAACATTACTATAATTTTTCATATGCAGGCCAAATTACATAAATCAAAGGTTTTTAGAGTCTCAGGGGGAAAAACCCCCACAAAATCACCTCACACCACAAAGCAAAATAACAAACCCAGTTCTGTTAGAAAAACAATTGCAAAACACTCATTAGTTCAAAAGCATCGCTGAAAATCCTGCCTCTAGGACTCTAATGGTCCATGAAACTTGAATTCAATAAAAAATGATTTAACAGTCTGGCAGGTGAACTGGATAGGCTTCTGCTTCTTTGCTCTCATTACAGAGTTTATTTGCTGAAGGCTGTTTGTGTAAATACTATTTGTTTTACTGAAGTTCAAAGAAGTTGCAAGAAAATTATTTTTGCTGTATTGAAGCAACCAATGAGTTTGACCTCTTTCTGTTTTCCATTCTGCTCTTCCCGTCCCTTCTACTTGTGGGAGTGGGAGTGGGAGTGGGAGTGGAAGTGGGAGTGGAAGTGGGAATGGGAATGGGAGACATCACCTCATAACCAAGTGTTATGACTATGACTCCCCAGCTATGCAGTAGGATCTGAAAATGAAGTGGAGGGTCAGCTATGAGTTGATTCTGTCTTGGTAAAAATGAAAGAGTTGTGAGGATGTGAGTTTGGAAAATTTTAAGAACTTGTACATTAGATTCTTATTTTCCAATATATTATGGATTAGATTGTGTCTCATCTAAAATATGTCCATAATTCATGCTCAGAAGGGTATAATGACAGCGCAGGAGAAGAAGACCCCCACATTAAATGGATTGATATAGTAACTGAGGTAATGGGGGCTGGTGTGCAGGAATCAGTGAGACTGGCTCAGGACAGGGCAGGTTTCAGAGCTACTGTACATAGGGTTGCTATGGGTCACAGGTGACTCGATGGCACATACAACAACAACAACAACAACAACAACAACAACATGCTGGTGGGATCCAATTCAGGCCATAGTCTACACAATTACTTGCTATGCATCAGAGAGCTGGACAATGACCAAGGATGATAGAAGAAGAATTGATGCCTTTGAATCATGGTGCTGGAGAAGAGTATTGAATATACCATGGACTGCTAAGAGAACAAACAAGCACACCCATTCTGGAGAGGATGAAACCAGGCTGCTCCTCAGAGGCAAGGATTTTGAAGCTTTGTCTAATATACTTAGGACATGATGCCAGGAGGGACCAGTGCTTGGAGAGGGACATCATGCTTGGAAGGGTGGAGGGACAGCAAAGAAAGGAAGATCCTGGATGAGATGGATTGATTCAGTGACTGGGGTAATGGGGTAATGTCAGAGACAATGAAATTTGCTCAAGATAGGGCTGGGTTCAGAGTTGTTGTATATGGTGGCTATGGGTTCCAAGTGACTGGACGACACATAACAACAACAACAATATGCTGTTGGAGAAGAGTGTTATACTACCATTTGAAAATGAGTTTTCTTTGTTATATATATATACAATAAGATTAGTGTAGAGTGTGTCTTAAATTCAACTCCTTAGGGGTATAAACAAAAGTAAGTAAATCAATCAGCAGAGATGGGGATAAGTGGTGATGCCAAGTTATGTTAAGATCACTTAGGAACAGAAGCTCGGAAAAGATGAGGATCTCCCTCCAAAATTAACAGAGAAAGCTTTCCTTAGAGCTGGCACGCCGAATTTGGACATCTAGCCTCCTAAACAATATGAGAACATAAATTTCCATTTGTTATACCATATATTTTTGGTATCTTTTATAGCAGAATTAGAGAACTAAGACACAATCCATTAATTTTATTGTTCCAGGCCTGTTAAGAGCTCCATTGCCACTTGAAAGAAGAGCAGATCACTGTTAATGCTTGGGGCATCTAATACCCAGGTTGAATGTTTAGCAGTCTATGCTTCTAATGGCCTTGTCTGTGTGTGTACCTCTGTGTGTGTGTGTGTGTGAGACCATGAGTTACATCCTGGGATCCCTCCTAGAAAATCATCAGATCCTCATGTGGTCTGAAAACCTCACAACTCTATGTTTTCTGTTCTCTAACAACCATTTAAGCAATTTCTTTTATTAAATTATCTCTGTTGAAAACACTTAGTGTGGGGTTTTTTTTTCCTGCACTAGACCTACTGATACAGGAAAGTAGTACCATGGAACAAATCTTTAAGAAGATTTTGGAATTGGTTTATGGATATCCTTCACTTCAAATTAGTGCTTAGCTGCCTGTCAATAGGAATGGGTCAGTTGGGATTTCTGGCATTCAGTGGCAAGCAAGTAACTACATTATCACCTGTGCTTTATGTGATGACCTGCCTTTGGAACAAGGGCACTGGGACTCAAATGATAATTGCATCTGAATGTTTGGTAGTAATGACAATTACAAGGACTGTAGATGAGATATCTGTCTCTAGTGCACTGAAGTGCTTATAGAAAGAAAGAATTGAAGCCAGGACTTTAAAGCCTTTATTTTAGAATAAGTCAGCAAATGGGAAAAATATGCTTTTTTACAATGTTTTTTTCACATGTTGGGCAAGTCTTTTCTGAGGACTCAAGAAAAGTCAAGGATATGTCCTTAGCTGGTATGTGGAGACTACATGAAGACCTGCTAGAACTTCTCCTAGGCCACTTGAAGGGCCAATCGAAGGGAAAGCCCTTCAAATCTCATTGCTGCTGAATTGGAACCAACTCAACGCTGACCTTCTAATAGATTTCTAAGGCTATAAATCACTGGAAAGAAGATTGTATATCATTCTTCTGGGGAGTAGGGGGAGGTCACTGGTGGATTTAAACTACCAGAGGTATGTGTGTAGCCTTTGGGTTAGCAGTACAACTCCCTAAGAACTACACTATCAGAACTCTTTCAAAGGAAGACCAATTCTTTTATGATTCCATACCAAGCCCATGTATTGTCTCAGAGGTAGTCTCTATGTAGTAGAGACACAATAATATATTTCCCCAAAAGATATCCACATTTTAATCACTGGGTTCTGTGGATATGTAATATGACAAAATAAATTTTTCAGACATAAGTTAAAGATCTTTAATAGGACATTATCCTGGATAATGCAGGCAGGCCCAGTGTTATCACAAGGATTCTTAAAAGCACAAGAATAAATTCAGGTAGTTTTCTTACTATTAGAAGCTAGTGGTGACAAGGTACTGCTAACACAACTGCAAGTAATAGAGGCCCTATAAGCAATAGATAGAAGCCTTACACTATTCTGTGTCATCCTCATGATTTTTGCCATTTTTAAATTCATTTTTATAGTCACTATGTCAATCTAAAATGAAATATTAACAAAGTTCAGTAGTGTTGATGAATTATAGCTCAAAATATGGTCAAATGAAGCTAAAACTGTAGTTTTCATTACTTAATGTCCGGTAGTTAAGGTAACATTTCTCTGATCAACACTTTTTGTCCTCTAATCTTGTGCCTGTTGTTGTTGTTATTAGATGCTGTTGAGTTGTAGACCACTCATAGCAAACCTATGAATAAAAGACCTGAACACTTGCATACCTTTCATTGTTTTCCACACTCATAGAGGTTCCTGAGGCAAAGTATTTTGGAAGTAGATGCCACTCCTGCTTCCAAGCTTGTTTTAATTGGGGAGCTCCACCAAACACTTTCCACCATGGGTAACCATTATCACATTTGACAAATCAATGTCACAGTGTTTAGTATTATGGCAACCTTGAGTTACCTCTTTACAGCAAATGGACAGAGCAGTGTTATACCATTTAGAAGAATGTTTGACCAAAAACAATTAAAACCAGGCCTGAGTGCCACAGATAAAAATCAACCACCTTTGACTTGGTTCCATAACTTTCTATCCACTGGGCCAACAGAGCTCAATCTCGTTGTTGTTAGGTGACGTCAAATCTTGGATGGCTCATAGTGACCCTATGAATGAAAGACCTGAACACTTTTATAACTTTCATCATTTTTCCACATTAGCAGAGTTTCCTGAAGCAAGCTATTTGGGAAGTGGATGCCACTCCTGCTCCCAAGTTTGTTTTAATTGGGAAGCGCCACCAAACACTGTCCACCATAGGTCATCATTATCACATTTGACAGATCAGTGTCACAGTGTTTAGCATCCAATAGTAAGTAAACATTCCACCCTAATCTTCACCAGAACCAGAAAACAAACCTCTGTAGAATCATGCCACTCCAGATGACTTCCAACTTGGATTCACAATCTTGTGCCTGTAGTCATATAATTAACTAAGTTAGTATGAATGGCTCTGGGCTGGACCATCATGACCTTAACCTTAAATTACCATCTTGTATCCTGTGTTTACATAAGACAGCAACTCTTGCTGAAATGCATTTCCTGAGTTGTGTTGTTATGTGTCCACCAGTCTATTAAGACTCATAAAGACCCTATGCACAATAGCTCTGAACCCTGATGTATTGTGAGCCAATCTCATGGTCTTCAGTATACCTGCCTTCATTACCCAAGTATAAAAACAGCAAGGGCTGTGTGGGGACTGCCATAGTTGTCTTTTACCAACTTCATTCATAAAGAGGAACTGTCTCCATCCACAGTATTAACAATAAAAACACCTAATTCCTATGAGGTCAGGCCTGTCCCTAAATACTCTCGGACCCCTTTCTACTCATCTCAGAACCAATCTCACTGCTTTGCTAGGTCCAAAATCTGATGCAATAGCTCACAGAAATACATAGAACCATATTGGGGAAGTCAAAAGGTTATAATCCAGACTAATAACAGAATACAATCTAGTTGTTGTTGTAAGGTGCCATCAAGTCGAGTATGACTCCTAGCCACCCTATGAACAAAAGATCTGAAACCAGCCCTATCCTGTGCAATCCTCACACTTTCTGACACACAAGAGCTCATTGCAGCAGTCACCTTGTCAATCCACTTATTTGAAAGTATTCTTACCCTTCACTGACCCTCCACACTTCCCAACATCATGTCCTTCTCCAAGGAATAGCATGCCCTAGCAATATGTCCAGAGTATGTTAGGCAAAGCCTCATCATTCTTGCCTCCAAAGAATACACTGGCTGCACCCTTTCCAAGACATAACTATAAATTTTCTTGGTCATTCATGGAATATTCAGTGCTCTTCTCCAACACCAGAGCTCAAAGGCATCTATTCTTTTTCTGTCATACTTATTCATTGCCCAGGTCTCAGATGCATAGCTAGTGATTAAAATAACTATGGTCTGAATCAGACGTAGCTTAGTCCTCAAACTGACATCACTGCTCCTCAATAATTTGGAAAAGTCCCTAATTACAGATTTTCCCATTGCAATGCACCTCTTTATTTCATGACTGTGTGTAGCAACGGTGTTAATTGTGAATCCAAACAAGATGAAGCTGTTGACAATTTCATTCTTCTGTTTGCCATAACATGGCCTATGGGTCCAGTGGTAAGAATCTTAATTTTTCATGATATTGAGACACAATCCATACTTAAGGGCTGCATTTCTTGATCTTATGCAACAAGTGCTTCAATCGTCCTCACTTTCAGCAAGCAAGGTTGTGTCATCTGCATAACACAGGTTACGGATGAGTCTCCCTCCAGTCCTGATCCCATACTCTTCTTCATAGAGTCCAGATTCTTGGATAATTTGGTCAGGTTACATATTAAACAGGTATAGAGACAAAATACATCCCTGATGCACTCCCTTCCCAAAACCAAGCCATGCAGTGATCCTCTGCTCTGTTTGCACAACAACTTCCCGGTCTAGGTATAGGTTCCTCATGAGCACAATCAAGGGCTCCAGGATTCCCATTCTTCTCAATGTCAGCCACAACTTGTCATGATCCACACAGTCAAATGCCTTTGCATAATCAATAAGCATAAATAGACATTCTTCCGGTATTCCTTACTTTCAGCCAGGATCCATCTGGTATTAGCAATGATATTCCTGGTGCCATGGACTCTTCTAAATCCTGCTTTTAGCTAGCTCTGGTGGCCCAGTGGCAAGAAGTTGTGCTGTAATCCTAAATCCTGCTTGAACTTCTGGCAATTCCCTATTTGTATACTGTTCCAGCCATTTTTTAATAGTCTTCAGCAGTATTTTGTTAGCATGTGATATTAATGATATCATTTGATAATTTCCACATTCATTTTGGTCACCCTTCTTTGGAATAGGAATAAATATAGACTTCTTGCACTCTGTTTGGTCAGATAGCTGTCCTCCAAATTTCCTGACGTAGACTGGTGAGTTCAAGTTCTGAGAATTTCTACCAAATTTTGCAGTCTGATTGACTGAACATGTAAACAGGATTTGCTAATGATAATTGGTGACTGGACCAATGAAGAAGGAACAGTAGTTGGAAAATACAGGTTTGGTGATAGAAATGAGGCTGGAATGCACACCCATGTTTATCATGGCTTTGTTCACAATAGCAAGGAGTTGGAACTAACCTAAGTGCCCATCAACAAATGAATGGATAGAGAAGCTGTGGTACATTCACACAATAGAATACTACACTGCACTGAAAAACAAGGAACTCATACAAAATAGGTGACCCTTGAGGACATTATGTTGAGTCAAATCTCTCAGTCACAAAAGGACAAACACTGCATAGTGCTATTGCTGTAGAATGAGACTGACATCAGGGTTGGGGTAAGAATGAGAAAAACTGGATAAATTACGTATACTGCATTGAAATGGATGAAGGAGAGAATAGTTTAAAAGCAATATATTATAGGGTCTTATGATTATCATAAGAGTCTGAAATGAAGTTTGCAGAATGGAGTATACTTGGGGTGGAGGTGGGGAGATGCAGGGGGATTGTATACCAATGAAGGAATTTTTCTTTTACTTTTCAAAGAGAAGAGTGAACTGGGGGTCGGGGGTGGGCGGAGAGAAAAGTGCAACAATGAATGAATGGAAGTCCCAAATCTCTATAAATGTTCATTAAAGTTAAAAACAAAACAACACCCACCCAATATTACAAAACAGAAAAAAAAGAAATGAGGCTGGAAACAGAATGATTGAATTTTGTACTTACAATGACTTATTCATTGTAAATACTTTTTCTAAAAGACACAAAAGATGAGTTTACATGTGGATTGTGGAAGAAATTGTTGGAGAAGCTTAATATTAGCAGTCAAAACTAGGCCAGGAGCAGACTGTGGGTCAGATAATCAATTACTTATATGCAAGTTCAAATTGAGGCAAAGAAAAATTAAAATAAGTCCATAGGAACCAAGATATGATCTTGAATAAATTCCATCACAATTTCATGATCATTTTCATGAATAGGTTTGAGGCATTTAATACCAATGATAAAAGACCAGATGAGTTGTGGGATGAGATCAAGGATATATTCCATGAAGAAAGCAGAAGGTCATTACAAAAACAGAGTAGAAAGAAAGAAAAAAAATTAAATGGATATCAGAAGAGACTAAAGATTGCACTGGAGTGTTGAGAAGGCAAATCTAAAGGAAAACATGTCTAAGTAAAAGAGCTGAACAGATGGTTTTAAAAGGCAGCTCAGGAAGACAAAGCAAAGTTTCATAATGAAATGTGCAGAGAGCTGGAATTGGAGAATGAAACGGTAAGACCTCACTCTACATATCTCAATCTGAAATAACTGAAAAACTAATTAAGGCCTCGTGCCACAAGGTTGAAGGATGCTATGGGCAATTTATTGAATGACACAAAAAGCATCAAAGAAGATAGAGGGAATGCACAGAGTCATTGTACCAGAAAGAATTGATTGAAATGGAAAAATTTCAGAAAGTACCATATGAACAGGAGCCAATGGTAATGAAAGAGGAAGTGGGGTCTGCATTGAAGGCATTGGCAAAAAATAAGGCCCCAGTAATCAATGGGATACCAACTGACTTAATACAATCCAGACAGCTTTCAAAATGTGCACTTAGACACTTCAGCCTTGAGCCTTGCAGCTTTAGGCCAATGTTTCCAAGTTCTCAGTCCTGCTAATATTGGCTTCCCCCACCACCCAAGGCCCTACCTCATGTCAGGTCTCCAGTTTGGCTGTAGGTGTTACTCTGGTAGGATTTGCTGCCATAGATGTAGCTGGAAGTAAGACTGATGTCCTATATTCACTTGCTTCTTATTCATTGACACCAGATCTGTCTGTCTCTCCCTGCTGGCTTACTGAATTAAATGGTGAGACCAGCCAATCTCTTTGTAGGTTGTTGAGACTAACCAATCCCCTTGTGGTATGGTTAATCACCAATTCCCTTGTGGATAGGCTAACATGCCTCATTTACACATTCCCAATTATATACATAGCACTGTCAAATGATGGCTAGGAAAAGTCATATTGAAAGTTAAACACCACACTCAGTTACTGTGTCAATCCATCTCATCCATAGTCTTCTTCTACTGCACTGTTCATCTACCCTTCCAAGTTTGATGTTCTTCTCCAGGCACTAATCTCTCCAGGCTACATTCCCCAAATATGTGAGACTGAACTTCAAGATCTTTTCATCCAAAGAACAACTGTATTTCACCCTCTCCAGGTTAGACCTGTCTGTTCTCTTGGCTGTTCATGGTATGTGCAATATTTCTTTCTAGTACCACAACTCAAAGGCATTAATTCCTCTATAATTTTTAGCCATTGTTCAGCTCTCTGTTTGTAGCAATTAATTATGAAGACCGTGGCCTGTATCAGACACATCTTAGACTCTAGTCTGACATTTTGCTCTTTAGCACTCTGGAGAGGTCTCTGACAGCAGATTTTTCTAACACAATTGAATGAACTGTAGTTATTAATAATCTCAAGCTCTTTTTAATTTATTATGGTGCTGTCCATAGGCCCAGTGATGAGAATCTTTGCTTTCTTGATGTTGAACTACAATCCATATTGAAGACTGCAGTCCTTAACCTTCTGCATTAAACTCTTCAGATCTTCCTCAGATTTAGCAAACCAGGCATAGCCTCCGTTTAATGGAGGTTGTTGGTGAGTCTTCCTCCAATCCTGATGCCATATTTCTCCTCATAAAATCTAGCCTCTTGAATAATTTGTCTCACATATAAGATGAAAAATTATGGTGACAGGATGCATCCCTGGCACACTTCTTTCTTGATTTTGCAGCATGTCACACTTCCTTGCTCTATTCCACGATTACTTCCAAGTATAAGTTTCACACGAGCACAATCAAGTGTTCTGGGATTCTCGTTCTTCTCAAGGTTTCCCATAATTTGTTGTGATCCACACAGTCAAATGCCTTTGCATAGTCAATGAAACACAGATAGACATTCTTCTTGTACTGTCTGCTTTCAGCCAAGGTCCATTGGACATTGGCTATGATTTCCCTAATGCCACAACCTCTTCTAAAAGCAACTTGTATTTCTGGTAGTTTTGTGTTGATATACTGTGCTAGAAATTTTTAGATAATTTTCAGTAGGATTCTGCTTGTGTGTAATATTAGTGATATTGCTCAATAATTTCCTCACTCTGAAGGATCACTTTTTTGGAATGGGAATAAATACAGACCTCTTTCATTCTGTAGGCTAGATAGTTGTACTCCAGTTTTCATGGCACAATCTGGTGAGAATATTCAGAACAGTATCTTTTTGTTGAAATATGTCAATTGGTATTCCACCAATTTCTGGGCCTTGTTTTGTGCCAGTTCCTTCAGATCACCTTGAACTTTCTACCTCATCACCATTGTTTCTTGATCATATGATGTTTCATGAAATTCTTGTGTCAACTAATTCTTTTTGGTATAGTCACTGTGTGTACTCCATTCATCTTCTTTTGATGTGTCCTGGATCATTCCATTTTCTGCCTATACTGCTTTTGTTTTTGAGTACTGTCCAACACCTGACCCTGCAGCAGGTTTTCAAAGGCAGTAAATTGCATGAGAAGAGATTGCCTATCTTTCTTTCTCAGAGCAGCTGGTGGATTCAAACTACATGTTGTCAGAATCACAGCATAGCTTCTTACCACTAGATCACCAGAGATCCCTTTAAGTATTGCACTCAAGGCTTGAATTTATTCTTCAATTGTTCACCTAAAGAAATATAGAACAAATTCATTCATTTTGATTTTATGATCTAGCTCTTTGCATATTTTATTGAAATTCTTGCTCTGTTTAACCGAGCTGGCTTTTTTTTTATATGGGTACCATCAAATCAGATCTGACTGGTTGTTGTTGCTGTTGTTATGTGCCGTCGAGTCGCTTGCGACTCATAGCGACCCTATGTACAACAGCCCTAAACTCCGCTCTGTCCTGTGACAATCGCACTGTCTCT
>NW_006400051.1:2095297-2096826 GCF_000299155.1 Elephantulus edwardii | reverse complement strand
AGAAGCCAAAGCACAGGGAAGAATTCAAGATACTAAAGAGTTGAATAGAAGATTTCAAAAGGCAGCACGGGATGACAAAGCAAAATATTACAATAAATGTGCAAGGAGTTGGAGTCAGAAAATCAAAAGGGCTGATAATCAAACTTTCATTAAACTATCAATTAAAAGAAAGACTTAAAAAAAGGACAAAAGACTTGGAAAGACTTTTCACAGAGAAGGACATTCAGATGGCCAACAGACACATGAAAAAATGCTCCATATCACTGGAAATAACAGATACGAATCAAAATCACAATGAGATACCATCTTACCCCAGGGGCAGTGACAAAGTTTAGCAGGGGAGCAACCAATAAATTTTGGAGAGGATGTAGCAAGATAAGAACTCATAAACTGTTGATGGGATTGTAAAATGATACAACCACTCTGGAAGGCAGTTTGGTGCTTCCTCAAAAAGCTGAAAATAGAAATCCCATATGACTCAGCTATACCACTGCTTGGAATATACCCCAAGAAAATGAGAAGTAAGGTACAAACAGAGACTTGTACACCAAGAGAAGTGTTATTCACCATAGCAAAAACATGGTAACAGCTCAAATATCCAACCATAATGGAGCGGATTCAGAAATTATGATACATTCACACGATGAAATATTATGCAGCACGCAGGTGCAGTGATTTTGTAAATTACTACCTAACATGGGAGGGACTAGAGAACATTAGCTACGTGAATTAACTCTGTCTCCTAAATACAAGTACTGTATAAGATCATTAGATGGAATCTTTTGACAATAGTAGGAGGCTGTTTTTTTATTAAATAACATCCCCTACATAACTCAATGTTCTAATGACACACTCTATGCTAATGTTCTGTTATAGACACTTGTTGTTGTTGTTGTTATGTGCCATCGAGTCATTTACGACTAATAGCTACCCTATATACAGCAGCCCTAAACCCTGCTCTATCCTGTGCCAATCGCATTGCCTCTCACACACCAATCCCGATTACCCCAGTCGCTGAATCAATCCACCTCATAGAGGGTCTTCCCATCCTGCGCTGTTCCTCCACCCTACCAAGCATGATGTCCCTCTGCAAGGACATGTCTCTCCTTACAATACGTCCAAAGTATGTCAGAAGAAGCCCCAGAATCCTTGTCTCCAAGGAGTAGCCTGGTTTAACCCTCTCCAGGAGGAATCTGTTTGTTTTCTTGTCAGTTCAGGGTACATTCAATACTCTTCTCTAGCACCACAGCTCAAAGGCATCAATTCTCCTTCTATCTTCCCTAGTCACTGTCCAAATCTCTGATGTATAACAAGTGACTGCAAAGACCACGGCCTGTATCAGGCACACCTTAGTCTCCAGAGAGACACCGTTGCTCTTCAGTACTTTAGAGAGGTCCCTAATAGCAGACTTTCCCATTGTAATAAGTTTTTTTTATTTCCTGGCTGCTGGTGCCAAGAGTGTTGACTGTGGAGCTGAGCAAACTGAAGCTGTGAACAAGCTCAATCACTTCGCCATCTATCCTGATGCT
>NW_006400051.1:2091582-2093972 GCF_000299155.1 Elephantulus edwardii | reverse complement strand
CTCATTAGTGTTCAAGGCCTCAAACCTGTTCCTGAGATGATTCTGAAATTCAGGTGGGATGAAATCAAAGTCATATTTTGGCTCCTGTGGATTTGGTTTCATTTTCCTCAGCTTCAGCTTGAACTTGCACATGAGTAGTTGGTGAACCATTCCACAATCAGCTCTTGGCCTAGTTTTCACAGCTGATATTGAGCTTCTCCAGCATTTTTTTCTGCAGACGTAATCTATCTGATTCCTACGCATGCCATCAGGTGAAATCCATGTGTATAACCTGCGTTTATGTTTCTTACTCACCCTTATTTTATCCGTTAACTTTACAGATGACTAAAAGTAATATTGTTCAAAGCAGAAGTGGCATCCACTTCAGTAATAGCTTGCCTCCAGACACCCTATGAACTTGGAGAAAGGATGAAAGTCACACATGTGCTGAGGACTTTCGTTCATAAGGTCGCTATGAGTCTCCTACGACCCGATGACACTTAACAACAATAACACAAACACAGAGAGAGATCAGTTGGCCTACTGGAGAGAAAGTGATGCTACCAAGCCAAAGGTGGGTGACTTCTAATCCGAGGCCCTCGGGCCCATTTTTTATTGGTTTTGTTCAGACATTCATCTAGGTATAGCCCTGGTGTGTCCACTTGCTCTACAGAGTTAACTTGTGGTTGTTGTGAAGCTGAACACCATGACAACGATGTGTCAAATACATTAATGGTTACCCTTGGTGGACAGTGTTTGCTGGAGCTCCATGATTAAAACAAGTTTGGAAGCAAGAGTGGTATCCACTTTGGTAATAGTTTGCCTCCAGAAACCCTATGAACCTGGAGAAAAGGTGAAAGTTACACAAGTGTTGAGAACTTTCATTCATGAGGTCAATATGAGTCATCTATGACTTGACGGCACTTAACAACAACACAACAACAAAAGTAATATGCTGGAAAATTAACTTTTCATGTTATAAGGCACTAAAAATGTGATTGAGGAAGGGCTATCACTTTAAAGTAGAGTGTACAGTAATGACTTGGGTGGAATAAATATTTTATCCCATGAAGGACCATTGTTTGCTGATAAGACAAGATTTAAAATGAGGAGAAATAACTTTAAAAATCCATTAATAATAGGAAAATGGAATGCACAAGGTATGAATTTGGAGAAGTAGAAGTTGTCAAAATAGAATGCATAAAGATTGACATCCTAAGAACTGTTGTTGTTGTTGATTTCTTTGAGTCAAGTACAACTCATAGTGATCCTATGAACAAAAGGCCTGGAGCCTCTCTACACCTATTGAAATTTATGAAAGTTTATAGAATTTGTGGAGGCATGCGGTTTAGGAAGAAGATGCCACTTCTGCTTCCAAACCTCTTACCGTATGTTATTGTTGTTCTGTGCCATTGAGTTACCTGTGATGTATAGAGACACTATGTACAGCAGCTCTGAACTCTTCCCTGTATTAAGCCAGTCTCACTAATTCCAACACAGCAACCCCATTGCTCCAGTCACTGTATCAATCCATTTATTCGGGGTCTTCCTCTATTGCATTGTCCCTACACCTTTCTAAGCCTGATGTCCCTCTCCAAGGACAGATTTTTCCTGTCCACATGCCCAATGTAAGGGAGGTAGAGCTTCAAAATCCTAGTCTCCAAGGAGAGACTTGGCTTCATCCTCTGTTATGAGCAGTTTAAGTATGTTATTGTTGTTATGTGCCATCGAGTCTCTTGGTACTCATAGAGACCGTATGTACAACAGCCCTAAACCCTTCTCTGTCCTGTGCCAATCACACTGTCTCCCACACACCCATCCCGATTACCCCAGTTATTGAATCAATCCACCTCATAGAGGGTCTTCTACTCTTGCGCTGTCCCTCGCCCTCCCAAGCATGATGTCCCTCTCCAAGGACCTCTCCCTCCTTACAACATGTCCAAAGTATGTCAGATAGAGCCTCAAATCCTTTCCTCAGAGGAGCAGCCTGTTTTAACCCTCTCCAGAATGAATCTCTTTGTTTTCTTAGCAGTCTGTGGTACACTCAATACTATTCTCCAGCACCACAGCTCAAAGGCATCAATTCTCCTGCTATCCTCCCTAGTCATTGTTCAAATCTCTGAAAAGTGATTGCAAAGATCATGGCCTGTATCAGACACACCTTAGTCTCCAGAGAGACACCATTGCTCTTCAGTACTTTGGAGAGGGCCCTCACAGCATACTTTCCCATGGCAATATGTCTCTTAATTTCCTGGCTACTGGTGCTGAGAGTGTTGACTGTGGATTATCCAAAAATGACTGGAACAGCACATCAGCAGAGAACTGTCAGAAATCCAGGATGAGTTTAGAAGAGGTCGTGGTACTAGGGATATTGTAGCTAATGTTAGATAGATCTTAGCTGAAAGCAGGGA
>NW_006400051.1:2089197-2091377 GCF_000299155.1 Elephantulus edwardii | reverse complement strand
GTGTACGCCAGGGATGTGTCCTGTCTCCATACCTTTTCAACCTGTATGCAGAGCAGATTATCCGAGAGGCTGGGCTCTATGAGGAGAAGTGTGATGTCAGGATTGGTGGAGGATCTATCAACAATCTGCATTATGCAGATGACACAACCCTGCTTGCTGAAACTAAGGAGGACTTGAATGCTTGCTGCAGAGGGTCAAGGACTGCAGCTTTCAATATGGATTGAGGGCCAGTGTCAAAAGACAAAGATTCTCACGACTGGACCAATTGGCAGCATCAGCATAAATGGTGAAGTGATTGAGATTGTTCACAGTATAAGAAAAAATATTAATTTTGCTGTAATAAATATTATGAAATTCCATAAATTTCTATAATTTGCTGTAGAATATGTTATGAAATATATTTGCTGCAGAAAAATAGTATAATGAATTTAATGCTTAAGTAGAAATAAAAATAGTTGTGAAAAAATATACTTGCAGTTTAAGATGTCTAAATAGGCTTCTTTATGGCCTAGAGCCCCCCTGACCACAGTAGGTGCAAACCTCTGATAAGGGAATATAACTGAAAATAACTTGCTCTGAAGCTATTGACCTCAGCATGTGTGAATCCTGATAAGGGACTGTAACTTACCTAGGTTGCTAAGAGAGCTTAACTTGTAAATTTAAAAATAAGAATTATGTTAAGAACTTGCTATGTTATATGTTAGAAAGAAAATAAGAAATATGATAGTAATATGTTGTTGGAAATTATGTTAAGAATATTTGTGAAAACATAGTCTTAGTGTCTCTGTGGCCTCACTGACCACAACATGTGTGGACCCTTGATAAAGAGATATCATTGGTTACTGCCATGTTGCCAAGGAAACATAACTAGTATTGAACATGATTGGTCAAACCCATATTGGTATTCAACGTGTCCCAATATGCCCCATTTGCCTCACCATAATGTAAAGCGGGGAATCCAGAGTAGATAAAACTCTGGCTGTGCCCAGCATCTCTCTCCGCATTTCACAATGAGCTGAACACTGTAGACTCAGGCTCTTTTTAGAGCCAAAGACCTAAAAGCTCTTTTCAGAGTCAAGAACTCTGGCCTACACTGATGGCATATATTTACAGACATGAGGTACTGAGACAGTGGAGGATTCTGCCCACACCAACAAACCCTGGCTACATCAAACTACTGAACTAGCTGAGAACCCTCTGGCTACATTGTCTGTATTTCTCCAACGTCACTGGTGGTAGATTCAAACCTTCACAGAGAGATTGCCTTGGAGTTAGCAGCACAACTACCTACAGACTATAACAAAGCTCCTTAAAGAGTGGATACAATTGACAATTTCTGGCCATTAATTACAAAGTGCAAACTTAACACATGCCTGTCTGTATAAAAGAAAAATTTCAGTATCAGCTGATTTAATATGTATACCGAGAAAAGTATTAGAGAAGTTGGACTCTATGAAGAAGGGTGTGACATTAGAATTGGAGGGAGACTTATCAATAATCTGTAATTATCAATAATATAGATGACACAATCTCGCTTGCTGAAAGTGAGAACTTGAAGCACTTTTTGGAGAAGATCAAGGAATGCAGACTTCGGTAAGGATTGCATCTCAATGTCAAGATAAAGTTTCATAGCTCTGGACTGATGGGAAACATCATGATGGATGGAGAGGAGATTGAAACTCAACAGTTTCATCTTGCTTGGATCCACAATTAACACCCTTGGTACTAGCAGTCAGGAAATAAAGAGACACATTGCTCTGGGAAAATATGTAGTTAGGGACCTCTCTAAATTATTGAAGAGTAATGATGTCAGTTTGAGGACTAAGGTATATCTCATTCAGGCCATGCTCTTTATCAACATTATCTATATTCTCTCTCTCTCCCTCCCCCAACATCTCCATCTCTGTCACCATCTCCATCTCCATCTCTATCTCTATCTCTCTGTCTCTACCCATCTGGTGAGCTAGTGGTAAGAAGTTGCAGTGCAATCCTAAAGGTATGTGGTTTGAGGCCACCAGCTGCTCCAAGGCAGAAGGATGGACAAGCTCCTTAGCTGTGATTATTCCTCTGAAAACCCACTGGAGGGTCAGCTATGGGTCAGTTCTGATTCTATGATACATGACATACACACACACACACACACACACACACACACACACACACACATCCAAAACAACATA
>NW_006400051.1:2087158-2088588 GCF_000299155.1 Elephantulus edwardii | reverse complement strand
GGCACTTAACAACAACAACAACAGCATATGTTTGTGTTATATATTAGTGAAAAATTACTATCAATCCATATTCAAAACATATGCTTGTTTATTTGACAGTCCATATAATATTCAGTACTCTTCTCCAACACTACAGCTCATATATACCAATTTTCTTCTGCTATCCTTATTATCTGTCTCTCAGATGCTTAGCAATTGATTATAAGTCTATGGCTGAATCAAGCACACATTGGTCCTCAAAATGATGTTACTGTTCCTCAGTACTGTGGAGAGATCCCTGAAAGCCAATTCAGAGCCAATCCATCTCCTGATCTCTTGACTGCTAGTACTGCTTGATTAATTTGCTCAGCATACATATTTAATAGGTTTGGAGAGAGGCTACAACACTGATGCATGACCTTCTTAATTTTAAACTACTTAGTGTTCCCTTGCTTTATTTACATAATAAACTTTTCATGTAGGTATAGGTTTCAGATGAACACAAATTAGTGCTCAGGAGTTCTCAATTATCCCAAAGTTAACTCTAACTTATTATGATCCACACAGTCAAATGCCTTTTCCTTGCCAATAAAGCATGAATAGACATTCCTCTCTTATTTTCTGCTTTCAGCCAGGATCCATCTGATATGATATCCCTAAGGCATTGGGCTCTTTTAAGTTTGACTGAATTATCTACATACTGTTTTAGCTGCTTTTTGAATAATCATCAGCAATATTTTGCTAGCAGGTGATATTAATGATATTGTTAAATATGAAAAATTTGCACATTCTTCTATATTGATCACCTTTCTTAGGAATGGGAACAAATATGAATCTCTTCTATCAAGTCTTCTAAATTTCCTGGCATAAAATGGCGACCACATCCAGGGCTGCATCTGTTAATTGAAACATATTAACTGGTGTCTCATCAATATCTGAGGCTTATTTTTCGGCAATGTCTTCAGTGAACCTTGAACTTCTTCAGTTATTACCATTGGCTCTTGTTCATATTATACTTCCTAAAATATTTCAGTGTCAGTTAATTTTGGTACATGATTGTGTGTTTGCCCTCTGTATTCATTTGATGCTTCCTGGATAATTCAAGGTTTGGCCCATAGCCTCTCTCAGTATTGCAACTTGAAACTTGAGCTTGTTTTTCCATTCTTTCAGCATTAGAAATGCTGAGTACTTCCGTGTTATGTTCTTCCATTCCAACTCTCTGATCATTCTATTATAATACTTTGCTCTGTCTTCTTGAGCTGTCCTTTGAAATCTTCTGCTCAGCTCTTTTATTACATCATCTTTGCCCTTTGGTTTTGCTTCTCTATGTTGTTGTTTTTATATGCCGTCGAGTCATTTGCGACTCATAGCGACCCTATCTATGTACAACAGCCCCAAACCCTGCTCTATCCTGTGCCAATCGCATTGCCTCTGACACACCCATCCCGATT
>NW_006400051.1:2078408-2079555 GCF_000299155.1 Elephantulus edwardii | reverse complement strand
GTATCGCGATGGGAAAGTCTGCTCTTAGGGACCTCTCTAAAGTACTCAGGAGCAACAGTTTCTCTCTGGAGAATAAGGTGTGCGTGATACAGGCCATGGTCTTTGCAATCGCTTGTTTTGCATCAGAGAGTTGGACAATGAGTAGGGAGGACAGAAGGAGAGTGGATGCTTTTGAGCTGTGGTCCTGGAGAAGAGTACTGAATGTTCCATGGACTGCCAGGAAAACAAACAGATTCATCTTGGAGAGGCTTAAACCAAGCTACCCCTTGGAGGCAAGGACTCTGGGGCTTCGTCTGACATATTTTGGACATGTTCCCTTGAGGGACGGGTCCTTGGAGAGGGACATCATGCTTGGGAGGGTGGAGGGACGTTGCAGGAGGGGAAGACCCTCTATGAGATGGATTGATTCGGTGTCTGGGGTAAACGGGATGGGTGTGTCAGTGGCAGTGCGGTTGGTGCAGGATAGAGTAGGGTTTAGGGCTGTTGTGCATAGGGTCTCTATGAGTCGCAAACGATTAGGCGGCACATAACAACAACAACAATAGGATGAATCTGTTTGTTTTCTTGGCAGTCCATGGTACATTCAATACTCTTCTTCAGCACCACAGTACTAGGTGTCCTCAATAACTATCTAATAAAATCAAACCAGTTGTCATTAAGTTCAACTCTGGGTGATATGTATGTACTCTGAACATGGCCTTTTTTTCCTTGCCTAGCCTGGATATACAGATGTCTAGGAGTTGGACACAATTTTAATGTTTCTGGTGGATTAAACACAGATTACCTCACATTGAAAATAAATTTTAAGAGACGGAGTTCAGCCGCCAGACAGGCTGGCAAGAGACCTAGGAAGAGCAATACTCAGCCATCCACCGCGGAACCCCAGAGGAGAGAAAACTACCCGCCACTGTGCGACACCCCCCCTGCAGCCCGCACCTGTGTGACCCCTGACCAGCAGCGGCCAAGCCCCGCTCCCACCTCTTGGTGGTAGTGTCCAAGGCCTGCGCTCCTTACCCCCCTAATCCCTTGCTTCCAAGCACCTCAGCCCCCACCACAGCCCTGTGACCTCAGGGCACCACCAGGGATCCAGCCATCACCTGGAGCTATCAACCGAGCTGTTGTGGAACTAACCTGGCAGAAGAAAGGC
>NW_006400051.1:2074261-2078308 GCF_000299155.1 Elephantulus edwardii | reverse complement strand
GGTGCGGTTGGAGCAGGATAGAGCAGGGTTTAGGGCTGTTGTGCATAGGGTCGCTATGAGTCGGAAACGACTCGACGGCACATAACAACAACAACGTAAGTTTTCATAATATTGCAATGTAAGCCTTTTTATTTTAGTTGGTTCTGTTGTGACGTTGCCAATTTCATCTCTTATTCGGATTATTTGTATCTTTTCCTTCTTTTTTTTGTTAGTTTTGCTAGTGGTTTGTCGATTTTATTGACATTTTCAAATAAGCAACACCTTGTTTTGATGGTTTGAATTGTTCTTCAGTTTTCTATTTCATTTATTTCTGCTCTAATTTTCATAATTTCAGTTTTTTTTATAGAGGTAATGGGTTTTCTTGCTGTTCTTTTTACATTTGTTGGAGATGTTGGGTTTTTTCCTGCCTTTTGATATGTTTGCTTATTGCTATAAATTAAACTCTTATTACTGCTTTAGCTGTTTCTGAGAGGGTTTGGTAAGTGGTGTTTTCATTTTCATTGGTTTCAAGAAACTTTCTGATTTCATTTTTTATTTCTTCTAATACCCACTCATGTTCCAGCAAGGTGTTGTTCAACTTCCAAATGTATGGTTTTTCTGTCATCACAGGAGTCTAGAGCGAGGGCTACATGGTGGAGGGGACCTGGGGGAGGGTTTGTAAAACAATGAAAGAATCCTTTCTTTTACTTTTCCATAATTTTTGACTCATGTACTTATAACTTGTTAGTCAAATTTGTGTGGCAATTGGACAATTAAAACAGACATTCGGATGGCGGGGAAGAAGAACAAACTGGGGAGGAGGGTAGAGAGAATGGTGCAGCAATGAAGGAATGAAAACCCAAAATCCCTGTAAATGTTCATTAAAACTAATAAAATTTAATAAAAAAATGTATGGTTTTTATTCTCCTTTATCCTCTTGTTATTAACTTGTAATTTTGTAGTATTGTGGTCTGAGAAAATGCTTTGTATTATTTCTATACTTTTGAATTTATTAATGTTTTCCTTGTGACCTAAAATATGATCTATTCTGGATAATGTTCCATGCACATTGGAAAGGAAGGTGTAATTTGTTTTTTGTGGGTGCATTAGCCTATAAATGTTTCTGAGGTCAAGGTTGTTTATTGTGTGGTTTAATTTTTGAGCATCTTTGTTGAGATTTTTTTCTGGTAGTTCTATTTTTTCTTGAGAATGGTGTGTTAAAGTCTCCAACTACTAAAGTATTGTTGTCTATTTCCTTTTTCAGTTTTGTTCATATATATATTTGCAGGTCTTTCATTTGGTACATAGATATTTATTATTGTTATGTCCTCATGTTCTATTGACACTTTAAGCATTATGTAGTTACCTTCCTTGTCCTTTGTGATAGTTTTTGCTTTGAAATTTATTTTAACAGAGATTAATATCACTACTCCTGCTTTTTTTCTGGTTGCCATTTGCTTGGTATATTTTTTCCATCCTTTTATTTTTAGTCTTTCTTCATCTTCATTTTTCAGGTGTGTCTCTTGTAGACAGCTTATTGATGGATTTTTTTTTAAGCCACTCTACTACTCTTCTCTTTAGTGGTGCATTCAAACCATTCACATTCAGTGTGATTATTGAAAGGCAGGGTTTTATTACTATCTTTTTTAAAGTTCTTTTTGGTATTGTTGCTAGTTACTTTGGTCCATGCTGCTTTCTGTGGTACCTCAGTAAGAAGGACATCTCTCAGTGTTTCCTGCCATGCTGGTCTTGTTTTTATAAACTCTCTTAGGTTCTGGTTTTCTGAGAATATCTTGATCTCTCCTTCATATTTGATGGATAATTTTGCTGGGTACAGTATTCTTGATTGACAGTTGTGTTCTTTGAGTGTTTTATATAGGTCCTTCCACTCTCTTCTTGTTCATATTGTTTCCGCTGAGAAATCTGCACTTACTCTTATCTGCTCTCCCTTATAGGTTATTCTTTGTTTCTCCCTCGCTGCTTTCAGGATTCTTTCCTAATTTTTGGTTCTGGCAAATTTGACTGTGACTTGCCTTGATGTTTTTCTTTTGGGGTCTATTCTATATGGCTTTCACTCAGCTTCTTGAATATATATTCTCTCATTCTTCATTTATGCCTGGAAAGTTTTCCTCTAGTACTTCTTCCACCACTTTTCCCATGCCTTTACTTGTTTTTATTCTATTCTGGGATTCCAATGATGCACATGTTATTTTCTTGATGGTGTCCACATAATTCTTAAGTTTTCTCCTTTTTCCTTCCTTTTTGAGTCTGTTTTTTGCTCTAGCAGATCAGTGGTGACAATTCTATCTTCTATTTCACTGGTTCTGTGTTCCATCTCTTTAACTCTGCTCATGTGTCCCTCTATCATCTTCATAGCATCTGAAACATTGGACCTCATATTTTGAATAGTGGTTTCTTGTTTTTCCAGTGCTGTTAATGCCTTGTTTGTCTTATCTACATTGTAATGGATTTATTTCTTTTTTTTAGCTCCTCCTGGTTTTTGCTTGTGGTATCCTGTAATTTTTCGAGTTTGTCTTTCATCCATTGAAAATATTCAATCACTGTTTTGTTTTGTTTTTTTTTTTAAATTCTGTGTCAGAAAGTTCTGCCAGACTTTCTGGCTCCAGGAAATCCACTGATACTGTGACTCCCTTTGGGGGTGACATCTTACTTTGCACTTGTGTAGTGTGTAGGATAGCTTGCTTTCTTTGAGATATTGATATATTCTTGATCTGAAGACAAAGCTCTAGAAATCAGTTGGGGCAGCTACCCCACTTGTATTTTTCTCTGAACTTCTGACTCAGTTCAGAACCTGTGAGAGCAGCTTCTTGTAGATAAGTCAGATCAAGGTGCTCTGGATTAAAGGCAAGTTGATTGACTGAAAAGGTTGGCTCAGGTGTGGAACCAAATGGGGTGCAGCAGGCAAGGGGTGGGGTGATCACAAGGGTGGGTCAACCACTTGGAAGACCTCACTCAAACTTCATCTGTCTGAGTGTGCTCACAATTGAGGTCCCTCAAAATCCAGGTGTCTGTCTCCAATCCAGTGTTTTTTACTCGGTGGTCCCTGCCCAGAGGCACTTAGAGCCAGGTGCCCTTGAAGCAGCAGCCCCTGCCCAAGCAGGGTCCTGGGTCCAGTAGGACCTGAGAAGACTCAATCAAATTCCCACTGACCCCCCTCCCCTCTTTCTTGTCTGTGGTGTCCACAAAAGTTCAGTCAACCGCCCACTGGCCCATTTGTTCCTGAGCAGTCAGCATGGCTCAAGAGAGTTCAGTCACATTACCATCAGTGAACTCTCCCTTGGGTGCTCTCCCAGACCATCATCGGTGCCCAAGAAAACCCATTCAGGATCCTACCAGCCTTCCCGATCATCGGTGGTCAGTCGGGGAACAGAAAAATTCAGTCAAATTCCAACAGACCCACTGGGTCTTGTTGGGACTTAACAGAACTCAGCCAATATCCACCAACCTTTCTCCTGCCAGATCGGTCCCACAGCAGCTCTGGTGGTGGCTTCCAGCTATGGCCAGGTCTGCAGCACAGCTTTGTGTTCCTGTAACTCTGAAATAAATTGTTTCAATAAAAGTTCTGATTCAAAATCCTACTGTCCACATGCTGTGTTGTTTGGTCTCGTGTAGCATGAAGGACTTTCTAGTGTCCCTGGGGTACCCCAAAGGGGGGCATTAGAAAGGGTGGCACCACAGAGAATGGGGCGGGGGTGTGGGACTCAGCCCTGTGTGGAGGGCAGGGCTGGGGTGCCGCCAGTGGCACGGGGCTGGGGCATTGCTAGGTGCATGAGGTTGGAAGTCTGTTCACAGATGTTAAGCTGCCAAGTCACCCATCCTCAACACATCAGACTGCCCACATCGCTGGTCTGTGCCCACATTGCTGGTCTGCCATTTGGTGGATATTTTTAAAACCTAAAAACCATTGACAGAAATTGTCTTATGTGCTTCAGAGTGCTGTTTTTGTTGTTGTTATGTGCCGTCGAGTCATTTGCGACTCATAGCAACCCTATGTACAACAGCCCGAAACCGTGCTCTATCCTGTGCCAATCGCATTGCCTCTGACAC
>NW_006400051.1:2069213-2074161 GCF_000299155.1 Elephantulus edwardii | reverse complement strand
GAATATACCACAGCTTCTCTAGCCATTCGTTTGTTGATGGGCACTTAGGTTGTTTCCAACTCCTTGCTATTGTGAACAAAGCTGCAATAAACATGGGACTGCATATATCTGCTTGGATGTCAGTCAACCTATTCTTAAGATGATTTTTAAATTCAAATGAGATAAACTCAGGATCATACTTTGGTTCTTGCAGATCTTTTTTTTTTACATTTTCTTAAGTCTCATTTTGAATTTGCATGTGGATAATTGATGGTCTGTTTCACAGCCTGCAAAAATGTAAGCATTCTATTTCTGGCAAGTGATTCAAATCCATTAGCTTCTGTGTGGGAGAAAGATGGACAATCTTTTCCTGCACAATTTATAGCTTCTGAAAACCTGTTGGAGAGTCAGGTATGAACCAATTTCAGCTTGACCGCACATAACAATAACAACAACATATACATACATAAGTGACTACTCACGGGCCATTTTGTTATAGCAGAGATGGGCCATGATGCCTAGTCTAGAAAAGCCAAAAGACAAAGCTTAGTAAAGAAGCACACTCTGACTTTTAATTAATTAGAAGCTATTCCATTATCTCTAGTGTCAACATTGCTTTCTGGAATCCAAATAACCTTTTGACCCAGGGCTTGCATATCTGCATCCATGATACTGTCTCTTGTTTAGCAGAGACCTTGGAGTGTTTCCAAATAATCAACCCATGGATGGTGATTGTATATTATGGCACCTCCTCGCAGGTTTCCTTGTCTGCTCTGCTCATTTCATCCCTTTACAATTTCAATTACCAAGTTCAGTTTTTCTGTTGGCTTGTAAGACTCAAATGCCATGTATGTCTGGGTGCATTTTTCAACTTGCCACAGTATGAGCTTATTTATTCTTTTCCTAGACGCACAAATGGCTTCTAAAAACAGGAGTTTAATTTTGCAGTCCACTGGTCCATCTCATGCACCAGGCATTCAGTGTTATATCTGTGCTGTCTTTTTCAGGTTCCCAGGAGACAAAGGTTTGTGTGAGGCTTGGAAAGTGAAGATGACTGTGAAACTTAAGGAGAAGTCTCTATGATGATACATAAAATTTGGTGGTTCACATGTATGTAGATCCCTACTACTATTAGTGTGGCTCAGTAGAAGCTAGGTTAAATTTTGGAACAAAGTTCCTAAAGAGACAGGGTTTAGTCTTGCCTCTGTAACTGGTCAGCTTTGTGACATTCAGACAATTTCCACATCTGTAAAATAAAAGAATTTGATGGATTATCTAAGAACTTGTTTTGTATTGAATTTTCCACTTCTCCACCAAAAAAAAAAAGAAAGAGAAAAAAGGTGTTGTCAGTCTCAATTCCTATACCTGTGGTTATGATCTTATTTTGAAATAAACTTTCTGTTATATTAATGTGGAAGAATTAGTGAAGGGTGCATCTTGAGTCTGCCCCTTTTGATAAATCACTCATCCCTCATTTCCATCAACTGGGAACCCACTCAAAGCTGATCCTCTAAAAGTTTTCAGAGATTTTAAATTGCACAAGAGGAGGCGATCATCTTTCTCCCTCAGAGGTAACATTGGATTCAAACCATTAGGAAGGCAGGACCTGTGGGTTAACAGTGCAACACACTATTGACTAGGCCACCAAATAAGTTGTTGTCATGTACTGTCAAGCTGGGATCGACTCATAGCTGACCCTCCAAATGAGTTTTGAAAGGAAGTCTAATTGCATAACAGGAGAAGGCCCATCTTTCTCTTGCAAAGCAGCTGGTAGATTTTAACCACATGCCTTTAGATGAGATTCAATAAATTCCAAATCATCTGGATATCTTCAAGGAAGCAGGACACATAAGCAAAACAAACAAGGACCTTCCTCCATAGACAATAGTCAAAGAAGTCTTCACCTAAAGCTGGCCCTCTGAATTTGGTATTTTGGCTTTTTAAATGGTGAGCAAATGAATACTTTTCTGTTTGTTAAAGCCACTCATCTGTGGCATTTCTGTTATAGGTATATTAGCTATTTCTGTTACAAGTATGCCAGATAACTAAGATAAATCCTTTTTGATTGGCTTCACCTTAATTTTCTGTTTGGGTTAAACTCTACTTGGCACGAAGACAAAAAAATAAAACAAAACTCCAAAACAACGAAGCTCACAAGAATACAGACTCCACAGCTAGTAGTTGTCAAGTTGACCCTGACTCCTGATGACTCCATGTGTGTTAGAGTAGAACTGTATTCTGTATGGTGTTCAAGGAATGATTTTTTTATAAGTAGATTTACAGATTTGCTTCTGGGTTAACTTGGACCTGTTGGTTAGAGGATCTAAGATTCCCATGAAGCCAAAGTGTACATGCAAGTTTTGTAAAATATATATTGTTTCAGAAATAGAACATGAGTTTTGAGAACACATCTATTAGATATGTAGGATTAATTCTGTCTGGCAGGGTTATGTGTGAGGAATAAGGGTAGGTAGTCCTGAAGGAAGACAGGAGGCTCCATAAAAGTAAAAGTGTTTACACTGGGTCTTCAAGTTTGAGTCAATATTTTCTTCAAGTGGTTGGGGTATGGAAAACGGTGGAGAAGTATTAGAAAAATGAGACAGGCTAGTAGCAGGTAGCTATATCTCTTGCAACAAGTATTTTCCATTGAGAGGAAGCATGTGAATTTAGAGTACTCAAATGTTTTTATTGGAATTCATAGGAACAAAGTGGCTTTAAGCAATAGGAAATACCCTTATTATAAAATTTAACTGTTCTAGGTTGACTAGCAGATATGGCAACTGAGACTGAGCCCTTAAATATGGAATCACAAAGGAGGAGTAATAGTTATAAACACTCTGGAATATGATTGGAATGTGAAATGTGAGAAATATGAATGTAGGAAAATTGGACATTGTTAAAAAAGAAATGGAATGCGTAAATAATGACATACTAAATATTGGTGAAATGAGATGGACTAGCATGGGGCTTTTTGAATCAGACAATCATATGATCTACGATGCCAGAGATTAAAGGATATGGAAAAATGAGATAACGTTCATATTTAAAAATAAAGTAATTTATAGATCCATCTTGAAAAGATAATATATATATGCATACAAGGAAGTCCAAATAATACTGCTATCATTCAAATATATGCACTAATAATTAGAGGGAAAAAAAGGAGAATTTTGCAGTCAGAAATTTATCAAACAAAAGAAAATTTATCAAACATGCACTAATATTAGTGGGTGATGGGAATGCAAAAGTTGGAAACAGGGGAAAAGGATCAGTAGCTGGAAAACATGGACTTTGTGACAGAAATAAGGTTGGAGATAAGATGATAGAATTCTACACATTCATTGCAAATACCTTTTATAATTAGCATAAACACAGACTATACACATGTATTTCACTTGACGGTATGTGTAGGAATCAGATAGATTACATCTGTGGAAAGAATTGTTGGAAAAGCTCAACATCAGCTGTGAAAACTAGGTCAGTGCTGATTGTTAAATAGACCATCAACTACTCATATGCAAGTTTAAACTAAAGCTAAAGAAGGTTAAATCAAATCTACAGGAACCAAAATTTGACCTTGAGTCGACACACAAATTTCAAAATCATCTCAGAAACAGGTCTGAGGCCTTGAACAGTAATAAGAGAAAACTAGACAAACTATGGGAGGATATCAAGAATAAAATCCAAGAAGAAAGCAAAAGGTCATTACAAAGACAGAGGAGGAAGAAAAGACCAAGGTAGATATCAGAAGAAACTCTGAATATTGCATTAGAACTCCAAGAAGCCAAACCTAAGGGAAGAAATCAGGACATTAAAAAGCTGAACAGAAGATTCCAAAGGACAACACAGGAAAAAGAGTAAAGTACTATAATGAAACGTGCAAAAAGCTGGAGTCAGAAAATATAAATGACCAAATTTGCTCCACTTGTTTTATGCTGAAGAAACTGAAAAACAAATTTAAACCTCAAGTTACAATATTAAAGGATGCTGAGAGCAGAATGTTGAATGATCCAGGAAGCATTAAAAGAAGATGGAAGAAGTATTTAAAGTCACTACACCAAAAAGAATTGGCTGAAACAGAAAATTTCATGAAAGAACATGTGCTTAAGAGGCAATGATGATGAAGGAGGAAGTTCAACCTACTCTGAAGAAATTGGCAAAATGAAAGCCCTAGGAATTGACGGCACACTATTTGATATATTTCAACAAACAAATGCTGCACTGGACATGCTCACCAGGTTGTGCCACGAAATCTGGAGAACATCCTTCTGGCCAACTGAATGGAAGAGATTCATATTTGCACTCGTACCAAAAATAGGTGATCCAAGAGAATGTAGAAATTACAGAACAATATCATTAATATCACATACAAGCAAGATTCTGCTGAAGATTATCCAAAACAACTGGAATAACACATCAACAGGGAACTCCTAGATGTGCAGGCTAGATTTAGAAGAGTTGATGGCATTAGGGATACTAAATCCAATGTTAGATGGCTCTTGGCTGAAATCAGAGTCCTAGAGGAGTGTCTATCTGTGTTTCATTGACTAGGCAAAGGCATTTGACTGTGTGGATCACAGCAAACTATGGCTAATTCTTAGAAGAATGGGAATCTCAGAACTTGATTGTGTTTATGTGAAATTCATATTTGAATTAGGAGGCAGTCATCAGAAAAGACAGAAGAGGAAGAAAAGACCAAAATGGATGTCAGAAGAAACTCTGAAGATTGCACTGGATCATAGAGAAGCAAAAGCGTAAGGAAGAATTCAAGACACTAAAGAGCTGAACAGAAGATTCCAAAAGGCTGCTCGGAATGACAAAGCAAACTACTACAATGAAATTTGCGAGGAGCTAGAGTCAGAAAATCAAAAGGGCCGAACTCACTCAGCATTTCTTAAGCTCAAGGAACTGAAGAACAGATTCAAACCTAGAGTTGCTGTAATCAAGGATGCTTTGGGCAGAATATTAA
>NW_006400051.1:2067487-2069012 GCF_000299155.1 Elephantulus edwardii | reverse complement strand
CAATGAATGAATGAAAACCCAAAATCTCTGTAAATGTTCATTAAAACTAATAAAATTTAATTTAAAAAAAATTGATGATACACAAGAAAGTAAAACAAACAAACAAAGAATAGCACAAAATTATAACTTTGACGACTAAGGTGGACCTAACAAAACTTAAAAACTTGGGTGGTGAACAATGAATAAAGGACACTAAAGAAAAAAAAAATCAAAAGATATATTAAATCATGCTGTCAAGGACCTCTGTAAAGGACAAAAGCACAAAGGTGGCAGGTGGGAGACTAAAGTACAACAGATGAAAGATATTTTAAAAGCTATTCTAAATTGCTTTGCATGCATCTCAAAGTTAGACAATGAAAAAGGAATACTAAGGAAGAGTCTTTTACTGTGTTCTCATGGCAAACAGTATTGACCTGTCAAAAGAACTAACAAATCTGTCTTGAAGAAAGTGCAATCACGGTGCTGCTCCTTAGAGGTAAGGACGGTGAGACTCTGCCTGGTAGACTTTGACTATATTGCCATGATGAGTCAGTCCTCAGGAAAAGGGGGTCAGCAAAAGGGAGGAAGACCTCAGACTGAGTCGACTGACACAGCGACAGCAAACATGGGCTAGAGCCTATCAGAGACCATGAGGACGGGGCAGGACAGGGCAGGACGGGGCAGGACTCTGATCTCCTGTTCACAGGGTCACTAGGAGTCCTAACAGGCTTGATGGCACCTAATAACAACAACATCGCTAGAAAATTCATCATTTTCATAACTACTTATGACATTTTTCCAAACAGTATCTTTTTTTTTTTCTTTTCAAACAGTATCTTATTTTGAAGGTCTGCTAAGTAAAATATGTGAGCATTTTTTTGCCCTATTTCATATTAACATTGTAAAATTACTCATGGACTTTGATGAATGATCACAAGAACAGCATTTTTAGAACAAAGTTTTAATATAAGAAATGTGAATTTAAAAAAAAGAAAATAAATTTCAATTGGGTAAGAGTGCATGATATTTTTCATAGGTGAGTTAGATTCCTAATGAATCACCCTTTAATCTCCTCCCATGTCTCTGAAAACCCTCTGGATAGTCTGCTATAGGTCAGTTTCAACTTCACAGTAAACAACAACAATGTCAGAATAGAGGCTTTGGGGAGATCTGGAAAAAGGGAGATGAAGTACATAAGAGTTGAGTGTAATGGCAAGATGAGCTATGGCCATGATTCTTCACATTTGTGGTTCTCATTCTATAGAATTTTTCAAAAGTTAATGAAATGCAATGGAAGGAGAAAATCTTGGAGGCCTAGGTGAATATCATACCCATTTTATATACCCCAAACATAATCTTCACTAAAACTCAATGAAGAAGGGAGTATGACTTTTTATCTGCATATTTGATTTTATTATTAACAGTCTTGGCACCAGCGGCTAGGAAATGAAAAGGCGCATTGCCATGGGAAAGTCTGCTGTTAGGGACCTCTCCAAAGTACTGAAGAGCAATGGTGTCTCTCTGGAGACTAAGGTGCGTCTGATAC
>NW_006400051.1:2064726-2067047 GCF_000299155.1 Elephantulus edwardii | reverse complement strand
GTTGTACATAGCGTCGCTACGAGTCATAAGCGACTCGACGGCACATAACAACAACAACAACAATAATTTTTCAGCTCAGAAATTAAAGGCACAGGAAGGTAAAGATATTTATCCAAGATCTTATAAGTCATGAGTGACGTTTTCTCAAACAGTGGTTTTCAGTTTCCCCCCCCCCATTAAATGTATTAGCTTTTCTGTGCCTTTATTTGACTCCAACACTGATATGAGAGCAGTCTCTGGTGCTCTAATGTGGAAGCAATTATACAGAAAACCCAAAGGGAGGAAGTTCAAATCCACCAGCTGATTTGAAAACCTGTGGGAGGACCAGTTATGAGTTGATTTTGAGTTGATGGTACATAACAGTAACAGCAACTGATATTATAGATAATAATTAATCAAATATTCTGTCTATATTTCCATTCATTGTCTATCTACTCACCATGTAATCATTGTAAAGTACAACATTGTCAGTGATAGGACAATATAATATATATACAAGGAAGACCAGGCAATGTGACTATTATCAAGATTACTAATACAGAAGGTAAAGAAATTGGAGAGTTTTTACTAACTTTTACAGTCTGAAACTGATCAAACATGCCGTCAAGATTAATTTATGACTTCTATTGATTGGAAGGTGAAACAAAGAAAAATCAGTAGTAGGAAATTGTGGACTTGTTAGAACTGATACCGGGGACCTCTTAAATATCTTTTTTTCCAACAACAAACAAGAACTTCACTAGATAGGATGCACAGGAATCAAATCAAGAACATCTGTAGAAAGACACTATGGAAACCTGAATACCATCAGTCAAAACAAGGCTAGGGACTGACTGTGAAACAGACCATTATATAATCTGCAGAAAATTAAAACAAGTCCTTTGGAGCCAAAGTACAATTTTGAATATCTCTCACTTGAATTTAGAGACCATCTCAAGAATAGATTTAACACAAGATTTAACGTGAGAATAGACTGAACACTCATGATTGGAGACCTGATGAGTTGTGTCAGACACATGAAGTTGTGTCACATACATTAAGAAACAAAAGGTCAGTAAAATATATAGGGAGTAAAGAAAAGATAAAACTAGATGTTGCAAGAAATTCTGAAACTTGCTTTTGAAGAATAAAGAGAATGAAACAAATGATGCAGTAAAACAGCTGAACAGATTTCAAAAAGAAAAGAAAGTATAGTATTATATAGAAACGTGTAATGACCTGGTGTTCTAAAAACTGAAAAGAGGACAACATTCACACATTTCAAGCTGAAGGACATAAAGAACTAATTTTAGTGTTAAGTTGCAATAGAAAATGATTTTATGAGCATAACACTGAAAGATACAATAAGCATAGAAAGAGCACATGTATACTATGCCAAAAAAGATTCAACTATTTAAGGAGATAGCATATAAAGAAGAAGTAATGACACTGAGAAGAATTCCAAGACTTGTAAGCTACAATTAAGGCCTTGGAAATTATATAAGAAATCAAGAATTTTTACCAAAACTTGTAGTCCAAAATGGACTGAACATGCAATCAAGACGTGTTAATGATAATTGGTATCTGGAATGCAAAAGTGGGAAAAAGGTAAGAAGAAATAGTAGTTGGAAAATATGAGCTTGATGATAGAAATGATGCTAGAAAAAGAATGATTGAATTTTTATTTTCAATGATTTATTCATTGCAAATACTTTTTTAAAAAGACACAGATAACTTTACACGTAGATCTCACATGATAGACTGCATAAGAATCAGATTGACTACATGTGTGGAAGAAATCATTAGAAAAGCTCAGTATCAGCAGTCAAAACTAGGCCATGGGTGGACTGTGGGTCAAACCATCAATTATATGCAAGTTCAAACTGAAGCTTAAGAAAATGAAAATAAGTCCCCAAGAGCCAAGATAAGATCTTGATGTTGAGCTCCAATCCATATTGAAGACTACAGTCTTTGACTTTCTACAGTAAATCTAATCTGTATACACTTGTTTATGTATTTCACATAAGTTAATTTATACACTATATGTTGCTTTATATATGACTTATTTAACTTAGTGTAATAAATATTCAGGTTGCAACACTTACCAAATTTTACTTTCTTTTTATTGTTAGACACTGTTGAGTTGACCATGACTTGTCGAAACTCTAAGATCATAGTTCTGAACCTTGCCTTACTCTGTATCATTCTTATGATTTCTGTCATGCTCAAGCCAATTGTGCTGGTTACCTTGTTAATTCATCTCTTCGAGGTTCTTCCTTCTTTCCTTCCTTCCTTCCTTCCTTCCTTCCTTCCTTCCTTCCTTCCTTCCTTCCTTCCTTCCT
>NW_006400051.1:2063049-2064316 GCF_000299155.1 Elephantulus edwardii | reverse complement strand
TTTATTATTAATGAAATAGCTATTGTTGAATAGATAAATCAATGGATTTTTTCAGGAAATATTATTAATATTGTGATGTGGTGTATGTGTGTCGCAAGAGACATCCTGTGGACAGAGACAGGATGCTGTATAAATAAATTGTCAAGATCTGTTCTATCCAAATTATTTTCTCATTTTGAGGCTTCTGAATTACCCAAACACCATCAAAATTGACAAATTAGTCACCGTTGAGTAGGTATCTGCCATAAAGATTGACAGGAGTTGGGAAATGCCAGTAGAACTGAATTTCTGATTAAGACAAAAAGGTGGTAATGTGAGCATGTGTAAAGGCCTATCAGATGAACACCTGTGTTTACTTTATTCCTCATGGAACTGGTGAGCAGGGAAGCAATGTTTTTCCTCTGCATTTCAGTAGGTATCTCGTGAAGTGTTCTATATTTTTTGAACTTTGACATAATTTCATTTTTCTCTCTTAGAAAAGTCTGACCCAATGTTTTTCAAACTCTTGGCCATGATCCTTTTGTGGATCTTCAAATACATTTGGTTTGACATGTACAACCATTAAAATAGAAATTAAGGAGTGCCTATATCATGTAATCTGGAAGCAGGAGCGGCATCCACTTCTGAAATGGCTTGCCTCCGGAAACTCTATGTACGAACAGTGCACAGGCTGTTTGTTCATAGGGTTGCTATGAGTCGTCTATGACTCGACGGCATTAAACAACAACAAACAACAACAACATTGCTCAAAAATTAAACTTTTAGGTATGGAAAGTTTCGTCTCTCTTTCCTTTATTTTTCTTTGTTCTGGATTTCCTCGTGTTATGTGACTTGCTCTGCAGATAGACTATCTTCTTTCAGCATGCTCTCTTCGTTGGTAAACACTAGGGTTCATCAGTCATCTGACTAAGAGAATAAGAGAAAAATGGATGTCATGATTCATTGAGATAACAGTAACAGGACAAAAATGCACAAATTTCTTTTGAAGATGAAAGAGAAGTTATTATTAGATGAAACTCATTTCAGAATTTTTGTTCTGATGGAATTAGGAAGAAGTGCATGAGCCAAAGGATAGGAAGAACACCATTTAGTAATCTAAATTTTAGCATGCAAAATCAAGGTCCAGAGAAGGTACATAAGCAGGAAATGTGGCAGCTTACATTAAAGGAAGTTCACTATTCTGAACAGTTGTTGTTGTTGTTGTTGTTATGTGCCGTCGAGTCGCCTGCGACTCATAGCGACCCTATGTACAACAGCCCTAAACTCC
>NW_006400051.1:2058556-2059049 GCF_000299155.1 Elephantulus edwardii | reverse complement strand
CTTCTCTCCAAGTCCAGTTCCCAATGCAGCCTTTGATCTAGACTCCTGTCATGACAGTAATACCTAATCATATATCCCAAAAGATCATTACAAAGGCCGAAAAAGAAGAAAAGACCAAGAAGAATGTCAGATGAGACTCTGAATACTGCATTAGAGCGCCGGGAAGGCAAAGCTAGACTATCATTAATATCACATGCAAGCAAGATTCTGCTGAGAATTATCTAAAAATGTTTGGAACAATATGTCAACAGAGAACTGCCAGATGTGCAGGCTGGATTTAGAAGAGTTCGTGGTACTAGGGATATTATAGCTAATGTTAGATGGAGGTTGGCAGAAAGCAAAGAATGCCAGAAGAATGCCTATCTTTGCTTCATTGACTATGCAAAGGCTTTTGACCTTGTGGATCACAACAAGCTGTGGCTGACTCTGAGAAGAATGGGAATCCCAGAACATTTGATTGTGCTAATATGAAACCTATACTTGGACCAAGAGG
>NW_006400051.1:2056743-2058281 GCF_000299155.1 Elephantulus edwardii | reverse complement strand
AGTCATTGCAATTATGTGCTATGCATCAGAGAGTTGGACAGTGAATAGGGTTGATAGAAAGAGAATTGATGCCTTTGAGCTGTGGTGTTGGAGAAGAGTGTTGAATATACCATGGACTGCTAGGAGAACAAACAGGTTTGTTCTGGTGAAGGTGAAGCCGGAATGCTCCTTGGAGTCAAAGATTCTGAAGCTTCATCTGATATACTTTGGGCATGTTGCAAGGAGGATTATTGGAGAGGGACATCATGTTTGGCAGAATGGAGGGGCGGTGAAGGAGAGGAAGACCTTCGATGAGATGGATCGATTCTGTGACTGGAGTGATGGGAATAAGGGTGTTTGTGATGCTATTTTGGCACAGAATAGAACAGCATTTAGAGCTCTTGTACATAGGGTCGCTATGAGTCTCAAGCGACTCAAAGGAACATAACAACAACAACAATGTATTGGGTATACATAGCACAAGGTATATGAATGAAACACAATCTGGATGAGTGATTTTATCTAAACCAATAAAAATATTAAAGTCTAATACCAAGATATTTTTTTAAAAAAGATGATTTAACAAGGTATCAAAATTATACAATAAAGAAAACAAATAGGTCTGTCTTGGGGAGATTAAAACCAAATTTCTCCTTGGAGGCTAGAAGTTTGAAGCTCCATATCAAATATTTTGGGCATGTGCCCAGGAGAGACTGGTCCTTGGAGAAGTACATCATACTTGGAAGGGTGGATGGACAGCGCAGAAGAGGGAGACCCCAGATCAGATGGATTAATACAATAAATGGGGTGATGGGGGTTGATGTGTCAGATTTAGAGAGACTCGCTAAGGACATGGCTGGATTCAGAGCTGCTGTACATAGAGATACTATAGGTCACAAGCGACTTGATGGCACATAATAACAACAACAGCAACAACAACATCATCAATATCTTATGCAATTAAAATATTTCTGAAAGTTATTAAAAGATCATCTTAAACAGTACATCAGCAAGGGACTGCCAGAAATCCAAGTTGGATTCAGCAGAGATTGTGGCAGAAGGTATATCATTATAGACGTCAGGTGAAATTTGGCTGAAATACTAAATATTAGAAAGATGCTTATTGTGTTTTATTGTCCATGCAAAGATATTTATGTTTATCATAACAAATTATGAGTAACATTAAGAAAAATAGAAATCTCAGAACATCATTTGTACTCATTAAAAATTCCTACGTAGACCAAGAATCAGTTGTCCAAAGAGAACAAGAATTTAAAATCATGAAAGGTGTGTGTTAGGGCTGTGACCTTTCTCTAGTGCTATTCAATCTGTCTGCTGAGCAAATAATTTGAGAAGCTGAACAATATAAAGAAGCACGTAACATCAGGAATGGAGGAAGACTCATCAACAGTCTGCATCATACCAATGACACAACTTTGCTTTCAGAAAGTGAAAAAGAATTTGAATAACTTGCTGCTGTTATTGTTGTTGTTATGTGCTGTCAAGTCGCCTGTGACTCATAGCGACCCTATGTACAACAGCCCTAAACTCCGCTCTGT
>NW_006400051.1:2031695-2055366 GCF_000299155.1 Elephantulus edwardii | reverse complement strand
TATATGCCATAAAACTGCAAAAAGAACAAACAAGTCTATCTTAAATATCATGCAATCAGAGTAATCCTTAAAAGTAAAGATGATGAAACTGTGTCCAGCATATTTGGGGCATTTTCTCAAGAAAAATCAGTACTTGGAGACAGACATCAGACTAGGGAAGGTGGAGGGTCAAAGTAAGAGAGGAAGACCCTCAACAAGATGCATTGATACTGTGACTATCCTCATGTGCTTGAGCATGACAAAGATTGTGAGAATGGGGCAGGATACGGCAAGGTTCTGATCTACTGTTCATAGAGTTACTTTGAGTTGAAATCAACTGGATGGCACCTAACAACAAAAACGTGATGGTTTAAGGGAGTTTTTTTGCCGTAGTGGGTAAGAAGTTGTGATTCCAACTCAATGGCAGGTGGTTCAGACCCACTAAAGGAGAAATATGGATAATCTGCTTCTATGATATATACAGCCTCTGAAAACTCACAGGGAAGTAAGTCAGCTACACATTGATTCCAACTCAAGGACACATAACAATAACAATAATGTGGCAAGCTGTGTTATTGGTATTTCAAATATTAGTAGGGCCATCCATAATAGACTTGTTTCAATGGAGCTTTCTGATTAAAACAAAGAAGGCCCTCATAATACATTCTGAAAGTCAGACAATGAAAACTCTATGAACTGCAATAGAACATTGACAAACATAATTGGTTTGAACATGTATTCAGGAGATATCCGTTGCTAGAGGATGTCATTCAACTCAATAGCCTTGATGATAAACTCAAACATGTCAACTATGGTGAAGATGCTATGAGGTTGCCTTGAGTTGAGATTTCTCTCTCTTCCACTCATAGTAAACCTCTACTGAGTTCCCAAAGCTGTAAATTACACTGGAGGATATTGCTCATCTTTTCACCATGGGGTAACAGGTGAGTTCTAACCATTAGAGAAGGATTATCTGTGCCTTAGCAGTGCAACTCTTTGTGAGGTTTACCACCAGAGTTCCCTCAACCAATACCTAGTTTATTTAGTTTTAAAAATAAATGAATATGTGTGAGATAAAAGAGATAATACAAATTCCTTAAAATCAACACCCTGGGCACTAGCAGTCAATAAAGCAGGAGATGTATTTCACTGGGAAAGTGTGATCTCAGAAACTTCTACAAATTATTGAGGAGCAATGATGCTAGTTTGAGGACTAAGGTGCATCTGATTCAGGCCATGGTCTTTCTGATCACTTGCTATTCATCTGACAGCTGGACAATGAATAAGGATGACAGAAGAAAAACCAAAGCCTTTGAGTGTGGTGTTGGAGAAGGGTTCTAAACATTCCATGAATTGCCAAAAGAACAAACAGATATATCTTGGAGAAAGTATAGACAGAGTGCTCCTTGGAGGCAAAAATGATAAAGCTTCATCTCACATACTTTGGGCATGTTGCTTTGAGAAGCTGTTCCTTGGATAGGGACATCATGCTTGGAAAGGCAGAAGGTTCACAAAGGAGAGGAAGACCCTCAACCAGGTGGATTGACACAGTGACTTCCAGAATGGGGACTATAGTGTGAGGATGATACAGGGTTCAGATCTTTTGTTCATAGGGTCTCTTTGGGGGGGGGGACTTGATGGCACCTAACAACAACATATTTCTTTATATCTGCTGTCATATTTGATCTTCATAGCAATCCTACCTACCTAATGTGTTGGACATTTATTATGCCATTTTTCCTAGTCAATTTATAATTCAGAAAAGAAGGGAGAAGTTGCCATCAATTTTCTATTACATGCCAGTCAATGTAAAGCTATTGATTTTTCAGACCACATAACAACAACATTAGCTGTATTCTACTATTTTCACTTTATGCATATGAAATGAAGTCTCAGAGGCTTAGTACTAAAATCACATGACTGGTAAGTGACAGAGTTAGAATTCAAGCCTGGCTCTGTTGACTGTAGAGTCAGAGTTGCTGCTCCTATCCTATGCTACCCTACAGGACAGTCAATATGGAGGATGCCAGAAAATTATTTCCTCTTTGGAAAATGACTCCCATGTCTTAATTTTATCTCTTTAAATGGCATGACACTCAGTTCGCACATTCTGGCGAGTCTCTCAAAAATGGGGTTTATACATTCCTTATACATTGGAAGGAGTGTTGGGTCAGTGATAGCATTCTTACTTTCCATGTGGAGAACTGGGTTTGACTCCCAGTCAATGTGTCTGTCCTGTGTACAGGCCACACTCTCAGTGGAGACTTGCATATTGCTATGATTTTGAGGAGGTTTCAACACAACTTTTACCTTAAAAAAGAGTAGGAAAAAAGATCAGGTAATTTATTCTTAAAACCTAGCTAGGGAAAACCCTCCTGATATAATGTGAATAGCGCAGGATCATACGTGTTTAGTTTTGTTTGGACTGGTGAATCCAGGGTGATTGTGACAGCAGCTAACACAATTTCCCTGTTTTAAATGAGAAACCTGAAACAAAGTTAGTGCTGGTCGGGACTCTTAACCCAGTCTTTCTTGCTCTGGATGAGAAGTCTTTGGATTATACCATTCTATCAAGGTGCTTGTTTTTGTTATGTGCCATTGAGTTAAGACTGACTCATATCTGACCTTCCAGTGTTTTTTCAGAGGCCTTTAATTGTAAGAAAGCAGAGGGCTCATCTTTCTCCAGCAGAGCCACTGGTGGATCCAAACCACATGCCTTTTGGTTGGCATCATAAATCCATACTACTAGGCCTTCAGAGCTCCCTTAAGGGCTCCTTGTTTTCTTTTTCTTCATTTCTGAACTGAGAGATAGCGAGAATTTGGATGTTGTGGTAATATTTTCACACAATTCTTGCTAAAGGTCAGGCTGGTAACCTTACTCTTGCAATGTCTGTGATCTCCGACAAGCTATTTATGCTTTCATTAGTGAATCTGTGTACATAGCACACACATCATTTATACACACAGAGACATGCTTTGTGCATTTCAGGATACTTATGACCATAGCTTCTTTATTATTTTACAAAAAGCTCCAGAAAATGTGACATTTTCCTCAGAATGTCAATATAAAAGCTGGTATAAAGATTGGTGATGTGTAAGCTTTGACATTACATAAATATATATATAGCCATTGTAAAAGTTAACAACCATTATATTTATAATTATATTGCAGATTGCTATTTTATATCCACATTGTCAACAGTAACCTTTCTGCCCTAGTTCAATCTTACATCAATATCTTTGTAGTAGATTTTTACATCTGTGTTTCCTTCTGTAAAATCAAGCAAGACACAGACCATCTCTCTTATTCACAATGGTATTAATGTCACACACATATTCCTCCAGAAGGGGAAAAAAGGTTTGTCTCACTGGATTCATAATTTATGGCATTCTGATATACTGTTTGATATAACTTCATTGCTGTCTAAGTACAAACGGTCTGGTTATTATTTCCCCTTTTTCTATATCCTCATAATAATACTTCTGCATTGCCACATCTATCTTGCAAGATAAAAAATATTGTATTTACTTGAAACTGAACCACTGGATTAAGAAATGTCTGTTATCTGACTCCTCCAGGTTTATAAGAATGTGGATTCAAGCTTTTCTACTTGCCTATGTAAAAAGAAGATGACACCCCTTTATCTGTTGCTTAGCTCTTTTTTAAAAAACAACCAAAAAACCCCTCATCTTAAATGCCTGATCCTCTCTACAAAACATTCCCTGCTATTACTTTTAGCTGAGAGAAAACGACCTCGATGCTGCTTTTAAAATGAAAAGAGAAAATCAGTATTCACATAGTATGAAGAGCTATTGACCCTAGAACAATGGTCTTTTCTTCCTCAATATGCTGGTATTGAACAATACCCAGATAATCCTGCTGCAGTGGTGTAGATAGCCCAGTAGAGAGGAAGTACACACGTACAAGGTGCCTGTTCTGTACCAGGCTCTGTTGATCATTGACTCTACCACAATACTATTCTTCCTTTTCCTAGCTTCAGTTTCCCCATTAGTTGTTGTAGATGGGATTGAAAAATACTCCTTAGTCTACTAAAAGAATTATATTGTTACTATCAATTATAGCTGTGTGAAGAGCACGGTTTGAGTAGACTGGCAATCTGTCGGGTTTTAAATGAGTGATTTTTTTTTTCTTTTCTTAAACAACGTCTCCAGATTTTATTTTTTTTCTTCAGACACTTCTTGGTGAAATTGGTTGTTGTTTTGGCTTTTTTATTTTTTTTTAAATTTACAGTGTTTTTTTGTCTTTTTTTCCCCCCATTTACAGTGCTCTAAATGAAAGTTGATGTAGAATATTAGTTTTCTAGTCAATAGTCAAAATGCAAATTGTTCCATGACATTTGTGATAATCCTCAAATGTGTCAGCATACTCCTTACTTTCTCTTTGTTTTCTCCTTTTCTAGTTAGCCATTTTCTTCTTGTGTTCTCATCTTTGGTTTGAGGCAAATGTTACCCTTCTCACAACTTACAGTTTCTTATTCTAAGAACATTCTTCTCAGGTGTTGTTATTAATTCTGTCTCTTGTTGGGCTGAAAGATTACCTTTAGCAGTGTATTATGTTTCAAGTTATAACAGTTTAATGGCTGTCAAGTTTATTTTGTTTTGAAATTTTTATTTTATATTATTTTGCTTACAAAGTTTGTATACATTGTGTTTTATGCTCTTAATAATACACATTGTGTTTCATACTATCATTTCCAAGAATTATGCTTTATAATATTAATCAACATTGGACTATGCCCATCATTACCCTGTCTTTTCAAGTACCCACCAGATCTTTCCCATTTCCTTTACAGCCTCCATTCACCGAAAAATTATGCAACCCTGTGATTTTACCTCAAGCCATCCTCATCCCTCTCTTCCCACTTTTCCCCCCTCTTGGATACCCAAATATATTTTATTAATTATCCTTCTATTTTTTAAATTATTGTAAAATTTTATTAGTTTTAATGAACATTTACAGAGATTTTGCATTCTCATTCATTCATTGTTGCACTGTTTTCTCCACCCTCCTCCCCAGTTCGTTCTTCTTCCCCCCCACCCCACCCCGAATGTCTGTTTTAATTGTCCAATTGCCACAGTGCTTGTCAAAGCCAGTTCTGATTAATCTCCTTTGTCAGTGTGTCCTTTGCCATTTCCTATCACTCCTCCCTGAGAGAGACTTCACCCTGATTCATAAGGAAAAGGGGATGGTGTATTCTATTAGCTACTTCCTGCTGAAAAGGGACGCTGTGGGTTTCAGGGTGAAGATCTTCTCTCACTACTCTAAAGGGCCCCTTTGGCAGTAGGAAACACATAGACTATTATGGAGATTGATTTTGGAATTTAGATGTACTGTTATTAATTGTGCTTAGCCGTACATGTTCATATCCTTGAAGATGTATCATGGAGGTGTTGCAACCTAGAAGACACAAATTTAACTAACAAGTTAAAAGTACATGAGTCAAAAATTAACAAGCAATAATATTCCAAGTAGAGGTTCTAGTAGTGGCACAAATCAAGTTACAGAGGGAAGGTGGTTCTTACAATAAAAGGCCCATAGACTAGCACTTTGTCTATTATAGTGTACAGGTTAGGAACCACAAGATGTAGAGGCTCAGCTATGTCATTTATGCTTCTTAAGTCCTGGAGCAAATTCCATCTACCACTGGGCTGTTTTACAACTCAGAAGTTCACATGCAAGTTAGAGGTGAAGTAAGGAACTGCTTATGAGGTTTTCCGTTCATTCCAACAACTAAGAGATAGTGAGAAGAGTTGGGACCTCAGAAGGCTTTTAGGACCAATTAGTAGGCTCTGTGTCCAGGCGAAAATGAATATACTTACCAGTAATGTTAATGCTCATCCACGGCTCTTCTGGGAGGATCTAAATCATTGAAGCATCCTCCTTTGTTTCCAGCTGGGAGCTGGGGCCTCTTAGTCCTGTCAGCCATGAGGACCTGATGTGGGCCACCTTGGCCAAGTGTCCTTCAGAGCCATACTTAAAGCAAGTGAGTGGGAGCTTCCTCTCTACTCCCTTGCCTATCTGTGGCTCTCGTCTGTGACACTGTCTACTGAAGTGGCCCAGCTTTCCACAGTGGAAGCAATTCTGACCTCCTTTTTTACCTTTGGGTGGCAAATCCTTCTATTTTTACAATAAAGATCTTATTCAGTATTTGTCCTTATTAGATTGAATTATTTCACTCAGCTAAATGTTCTCCAGTCTCTTCTACGTTATGTAGTACTTTTGAAAATTGTAACCCCTGAGTGCTGCATTAGGATTCCATTGTGTGAATGTAGCACAATTTATCAATCTGTTCAGTTGTGGTTGAACATTTGGGATGTTTCCATGTTCTTGTGATGGTGAATATTGCTGCTATGAACATTGGTATACAAATTTCCATTTGTGCCTTAGCTTTCATTTTCTCAGGGTGTATTCCAAGCAGTAGAATAGCTGGGTCATTTGGAATTTCTATGTTCAACATTTTGTGGAAGTATCAAACTGCCTTCTGGAGTGGTTGTACCATTTTACAATCCTATCAACGATATATAGGGTTCCTACTTTGCCACATCCCATCCAACATATATTTTTTGCTGCCCTGCTAAGCTTTACCATTGCTATTAGCTTGAGATGATATCTCATTGTGGTTTTGATTTGCAGCTCTCTTATTGCCACTGATTTGGAGCATTTATTCATGTTTCTATTGGCCTATTCTATGTACAGAGGCTGACAAACACAAATAGGAATGGACAATCTGGAGACAATAAAATTGATGGATTGGACTTTCTAAAGATTAAATCACTGTGCTCATAAAAAATCTTTTCCAGAAAGGGCCTGCAATTTCCCTGTGCAAAGTCTCTCCATTTGAGGATCCTTACTGTTACTGCTGAGGGGACATCCCAGGGGCCAAATAGGACAAGAGAGTTTGAGACACAGAGTTACAAGCAAGGGAAAGACTGTCTCAGTTAGCATATTGAGCTGCAAGAAAGAGATTTTACTTAACCGCCACCCTCACCCCCACCCCCGGACAGAAACTGCTCAACTAGAGCACTTGGTCTCATCATACCATTCAGGTACTCTGTAGATTAGTGAGGACAGTATAGTTTGAGAGAAGGACTACATTAAGGCATGATTCCTACAGGCCTGAAGTGCAGAACAGAGAGAACCGAAAGGACTTTAGGAAAAACAAATTTTCCCAGAAAGGACTTTCATTATAGTCAGTGGCTTACCCAATAGCTTGAGCATTTTAAATTGGCAACTAATTAGTACCATCATAAAGATAGGAACTACTGACAACTTAGGCAGACACATTAGAAAGGACCTGACATTTATCAAGAAAAACTTCACATAATGTCAAGAAAGTAGCAGACCACTTCAAACACTATGAAAAACAAATTAAGCCTTCCTCAAAAAAAGCAGAGAACATTGCACACACAGTGAATACACCAGAGTCAAGAATGCAGATTGTATTTGTTGAAATGGAGGCATTTGAACAGCTGTGAAATAAAGTATACATGATGAAAGGGACAATGGAAGCCACAAATAAAGAAAATGCTCTAGAGGTAGGGAACCAAAAGAAATTTACTAATGAGGAGTTATTTAAATAGCTATGGAAGAAGGGAAAAATGATGATAGGAATAATGGGAGCCATTAAGAAAGTAAACACTCCAGTGACATGGAGCCAGAAGCAATACAATTATGAGGGAGAACTAGTACAACTATGGAAGAAAATGCAAAAGATGGAAGAAAGAATTGAAACTATGAAGATGCACAAGAATTTAAATAATCATCACAAGATAGAGAAGGTATAGCCAACCCAGAACTGAATATAACAGAAATGCATGAAAATGCAATCCAGAATATTAAGATCAAAATAGCAGAAATGTCCAACATACTGGAGGTACAAAAAGTAAAGAAAAAGAGATGGAACAGAAAGTCAATAAGGTGGAAGACAAGAACCTCAATAGAAACGTAATAGAAGAAAACTCAGAGGTAATACATAAAGAACATGATGAAAATATTAGAATCATGTGGGATGACATCAAAAGGAACAACATATTCATGACTGGAATTCCAGAATATGATGGGGTGAAGAAAATCACCGGTAAAATTGTGGAAGAGGTACTAGAAGAAAACTTTCTAGATGTTCCAGAAGTTCGGTGAGCACCAAATAGACTAGATAAAAAAACAAAAAACAAAAAAAACAAACAAAAAACCCCAAAAAATACATCAAGTCAAATTCTCCAAAATAGAACAAAAGGATAGAATACTAAAAGCAGCACTAGAAAAACAAAGAGTCACCTACAGAGGAAAAGCAATGATTAAATTCTGATTTCTCTGCAGAAACTATACAAACAAAAAGTCAATGAGATGGCACATTGTTTTTGTTACGTGTCATCGAGTCTTTGCAACTCATAGCGACCCCAGGTACAAGAGCCCTAAATGCCTTTCTATCCTGTGCCAACCTCGCTGTCTCAAACACATTTATTCCCACAATTCCCCTCACAGAATCCATCCGTCTCATCGAGGGTCTTCCTCTCCTGTGCCATCCCTCCACTCTCCCAAACATGATGTCCTTCTCCAAGAACCATTCCCTCCTTGCAACATGCCCAAAGTATGTCAGACGAAGCTTCAGAATCCTTGACTCCAGGGAACATTCTGGCTTCACCCTCTCCAGGACAAACTTGTTTGTTCTCCTAGCAGTCCATGGTATATTCAACACTCTTCTCCACCACCACAACTCAAAGGCATCAATTCTCTTTCTATCATCCCTATTCACTGTCCAACTCTCTGATGCGTAGCATGTAATTGCAAAGACTATATCCTGGATCAGGAACACCTTAGTCTCCAGCCTGACGTCTTTGCACTTCAGTACTCTTGAGAGGTCCCTCGCAGCTGACTTTCCCAAGGTAATTCATCTCCCAATTTCCTGGCTGCTGTTACCAAGAGTGTTGACTGTAGAGCCAAGTAAACTAAAACTGTTAACTATCTCAATCTCTTCACCATCCATACTGATACTGCCAATTAGCCCAGTGGTGAGAATCTTTGTTTTCTTGATATTGAGCTTCAATCCATATTGAAGATTGCAGTCCTTGACCTTCTGCAGCAAGCGTTTCAAGTCCTCCTCAGTTTTAGCGAGCAGGGTTGTGTCATCTGCATAACGCACGTTGATGATGATTCTTCTACCAATCCTGATGCCACATTCCTCCTTGTATAGCCCAGTGTCTCAGATGATCTGTTCTGAATACAGATTGAAAAGGTATGGTGACAAAATACATCCCTGATGGACCCCTTTCTTGATTTTGAACCATTCAGTGTCTCCCTGCTCTGTTCTGACAACTGCCTCTTGGTCCAAGTATAGGTTTTGCATTAACACGACAAATGTTCTGGGATTCCCATTCTTCTCAGAGTCAGCCAAAGCTGCTTGTGATCCACACAGTCAAAAGCCTTTGCAGAGTCAATGAAGCACAGATAGACACTCTTCTGGTATTCTCTACTTTCTGCCAAGATCCATCTTACATTAGCTATAATATCCCTAGTACTGTGACCTCTTCTAAATCCAGTCTGCACATCTGGGAGTTCTCTGTTGACATATTGTTCCAAACATTTTTGGATAATTTTCAGCAGAATCTTGCTTCCATGTGATATCAGTGATATTGGTTGATAATTTCCACACTCTGTTGGGTCAACTTTCTTTGGAATGGGAGCAAACATCGAACTTTTCCAGTCAGTGGGTCAGCTGGCTGTTCTCCAGATTTCTTGGCACAACTTAGTTAGCATATTCAGGGTAGTGTATGTCTGTTGAAATAAATCAATTGGTATGCAGTCAACTCCTGGAGCTTTGTTTTTTACCAATTCCTTCATAGCAACTTGAACTTCCTCCCTCATCACCATAGGTTCTTGCTCATATGTTATTTCATGAAATTCTTCTGTGTCAGCCAAGTCCTTCTGATACAGTGACTCTGGGTATTCCTTCCATCTTCTTTTTATACAACCTGGGTCATTCAACATTCTACCCAAACTATCTTTAAGTATTACCACCCGTGGCTTGAATTTGTTTTTCAACTCTTTCAGCTTAAGAAATGCTGAGTGAGTCCAGCCCTTTTGATTTTCTGACTCCAGCTCTCTGTACATTTCATTATAGTGTCTTGCTTTGTTGTCCTGAGCTGCCTTTTGAAATTTTCTATTCAGCTCTTTGATTTCTTCCTTTAGCTTTGGCTTCTCGGAGCTCTAATGCAATACTCAGAGTCTCATTTGACATCCATCTTGGTCTTTTCTTCTTCTTTAGCCTTTGTAATGATCTTTTGCCTTCTTCATGGACAATTTTCTTGTTTTTCTCCCAGAGCTCATTTGGGATGGCACATACATAAAGTTAAAAAGAAAACAATTGTCAACTGAGGATTCCGTACCCAGCATAGCTCTCCATCAAATATGAAGAAGTAATTTTATCCATTGTAGAAAAGAAGGAACTTAAGGAATTTGTGAAAACAAGAAGAAATCTATAAGAACTTTAGAGGGCTAGTCCTTCACATAGAGACACCAAAGAAGAGTGGATAGACCATAGTAACTAGAAACAACAAAAAAAAGAAACACAGAAAAATAGCAACAATAAAGCCTGACCTGTCAGTAATCACATTTAAGGTGAATGGGCTAAATGTGAAAATCAAGATAAAAAGAGGAACAGAATGGATAAAATTACAAAACCCATCAACTTGTTATCTACAAGAGCCACACCTAAGAAATAAAGAGAATGACAGACTAAAATTTAAAGGCTGCCAATGGCTTTGAGTTTGATGTATTCTCCTTCTCTCTTGTCCCCCAAGTCCTCAGTGAAAGAAAAGTTCTGCCCCCTGGTCAGACATAGTTATGGTGGCTTCAACTCAAGGGTCTCCACAAAAGCAGTGACCTCAGACAGGCAGGATCTCACTCCTGGGTTTACAAAGCTGTCTATGCTCCTCACACAGCACAACATAACAGTAAGATTCACTTCAAGGTGAAAATGATAACACATTTCAAGAAACTCAGAGAATCATACTGTCTGAAGGTCAGAAAATTTCTGATAATCACACTCCAAAAGAACTGGGTATTGAGGAAGAAGATGTGACAAATTTATCAGGAATGAACAAGGGGTCATTCAACAGTTTAAATAATCTTTTAAATTTTTTTTTCCCTTAATCCTTTTTAATTTTTTAAAATCGGTCTTTTGTAATGTGTTATTCAAAACAATTGATAACTGGCATCTATCTTCAAAATATTTGATGTTTTGAATTGTTTCTTTCATTGATTATGCAAAGACATTTGATTGTGTGGATCATAACAAACTATGGCTAACTCTGAGAAGAATGGGAATCCCAGAACATTTAATCGTGCTAATGCAAAACCTATACTTGGACTAGGAGAAAGTCATCAGAACAGAGCAGGGAAACACTACATGGTTCAAAATTAGGAATGGTGTATGTCAGGGATGCATCTTGTCTCCATATCTTTTCAATCTTTATGCAGAACAGATTATCCCGGAGGCTGGGCTCTATGAGGAGAAATGTGGCATCAGGATTGGAGGAAGAATCATCAACAATCTGTGTTATGCAGATGATACAACTCTGTGTGCTGAAACTGAGGAGGAACTGAAGAACTTGCTGTGGAATGTCAGGGACTGCAATCTTCAGTATGGATTGAGGCTCAATATCAAGAAAGCAAAGACTCTCACCACTGGGCCGACTGTGGTTGTTCACAGTTTTGGTTTGCTTGACTCCACAGTCAACACTCTTGGCACCAGCAGCCAGGAAATTAAAAGATGTAAAGTCTACAGTTAGAGACTTCTCTAAAGTACTGAAGTACAACTATGTCAGTCTGGAGACTAAGGTGTGCCTGATACATGCCATGGTCTTTGCAATCACTTGCTATGTATCAGAGAGCTGGACAATGACTAGGGATGATAGAAGGAGAATTGATGCCTTTGAGCTGTGGTCTTGGAGAAGAGTATTGAATATACTATGGATTGCTAAGAAAACAAACATGTTTGTCCTGGAGAGGGTGAAGCTGGGTTGCTCCTTGGAGACAAGGATTCTGAAGCTTCCTCTGACATACTTTGAACATGTTGAAAGGAGGGACCAGTCCTTGGAGAAGGATGTCATGCTTGGGAAGGTGAAGGGACAGCACAGGAGAGGAATATCCTTGATGAAATGGATTGAGTCAGTGACGGGTAATGTGTAGGTGTGTCAGAGATAGTGAGATTGGCACAGGATAGGGCAGAGTTTAGGGCTGTTGTACATAGGGTCACTATGAGTCACAGATGACTCGATGGCACATAACAACAACAGTGTTCATTATTCATTATTGTTTGTTTTAATTGTGCTGATTTTTGGTGAGCAAACCTCAGGACCTCTGATATTGTCCTCTCTTCTTAAAAATTACTTGTGTGTACAGAGTGGTCACCTTCTCCAGGACTGTGTATTTTCAGGCTTGTGGCATAAGTAAATAAGATCAACCAATGCAAGTGGTCATAGTGACTTTCCATTTGGCCCTGAAGTTCTAATACATGACTGCTTCACTATTGGACTATGATTTTCAGTGGGAGATTGAAGTTTTTCAGAGAACTGAACTGTAAAAAAATGACCTTTCCTTAACTTGAAGCTACTTATGTGAGGGTTTGGACCAAAAGAAGAGGAATATCATGTTGGAATAGTGATGACATATAATGACAATAATGATTAACTCCAGAGATGGCTTCACTGAAGAGACATTAAAATTCTCATCAGAAGATCCCAGAAAAAATTTTGGCAGTTAATTATTTACTCAGAAGTAGATACATCACAACACTGCTCTCTTTTGATTTTATTTGTATTTTTTGGCCTGGGATATGGGTTTTAAATGGACATTGTCTGTACCAGCTTCATTAAAATAAAAACCAATATTTGTAAAAACTGTAAAAAAATATAAAGGCTGCAGAAAAAAAATCAATCAAATGACATTAAAAAACCACACCAATCAGGAGTGGCAATACTAATCTCTGATAAAATAGACTTCAGTATAAAAAAGCACCATAAAAGACAAGAAAGGACACTGTATAATGGTTTAAGGGAAAGTAGTTCAAGAAGACATAATCTTGGTTAGCATCTATGCACCAAACTATAAACTTGCAAAATAGAGAAAACAACAACAAGCAGAATTGAAGAAAGAAATATACAGCACCTCAATAGTGACTGTTGTGTTCTCTGCATACCTTCAAAAGGTAACCCTTTGTCTCTAGGAGATTTATACACCAATGTTCATGGCAACATTAGTCACCATTTTAAGAATATGAAAACAGCCCAAAAATCCAGTCAAAACTGAGTGGATTGAGAAATTGTGGTACATTCACACAATGGAATATGATGCAGTATTCGGGAGCAACACAATTTTGAAAAATACTACATAACTTGGCAGACACTGGAAAACATTATGTTGAATTAACTCAGTTTCATAAGGACAAATAATGCATAAGACCATTATTGTAAAAATATAAGGATAACTAGTAAAATACATATGAGGACCAAAGGCAGCAATGGGTGGGAGCAGTAGGGTGATAGGAGCAAACAGGGTTGCAAAATTTGGTGAATGGAGGGAGGGAGTAAAGGACAATGGAAACAATGTGACAGAGACCTGAAAGGGGTAATTGTGGACATAGCCCAATGGTGATTAATTTTATAAAACGTAATGCATGTGAATGGTGGTATCAAACATGATGTGAATGAGGAATAGGATGAAACACAATTTTATACAAATGTTGTAAGCTAACCAATATAAAGTAAAAGTTGGGGAAAAAAGAAACCCAAAACACCTACCACTTTAGGGTTAAAAGAAACCCACAGATTCAGGGCAGATTCATTTGGCAATGCCATTTAAGACAAGGGTCTTATAACAAAAGTTTGCAGAATACTACAGGGCCTCTGGAAGAAAAAAGACTAATAACCCAATTACAAATGGCTAAAAGACAAGGAAAGACTTTTCACAGAGGGAGACATTCGGATGCTGTCAAGTTTTATTGCTGTTTCATGGCAGTAATATCAGGAACGCCTTTGGTCTCTTTCACACCAGTCAGTCTTTTTGCTTCTTTTCACTTTGAATTTTGTTGTACATTTTTACTCAGCTAAGAATTTCTTTTGGGCCTGGGTCAGAGTTATTGGTAATAATAGCAGGCACCATGTTACCAATGTCAGATTAGATGAGGCTATGTTCATGTAGACCACCAGGGTTTTTTTGTTTGTTTTGTTTTGTTTTTACTACTAATTGTCTTGTTGAGTCTTCATTTCCTTTGTTCTCCTTTGCTTTCAGCAGGAAGAAACTAACAGTTGCTTCTTAGATTAGTACTTGCTCCATTTAAGACCCCAGACACTATTTATCAGACTAGGATTGTTGTTATGTGCTGTTGAGTCACTGCAACTAATAGCTACAGTATGTACAACAGCCCTAAACACGGCTCTATCCTGTGCAAATCTTATTGTCTCTGACCTACCTACCCCCATTACACAAGTCACTGAGTCAATCCATCTCATTGACAATCTTCCTTCTCTTGAGCTGTCCCTACAACTCACAAGCATGATATTCCTCTCTAAGGACTGTTCTCTCATTGCAATATGTCAGATGAAGCTTTACAATCCTTTCCTCCAAGGAGCATACATGTCTCACCCTTTCTAGGACAAACTTGTGTGCTCTTTTAGCAGTCCTCAGACTAGGATATACTGCATTATCTTTACTTTATGACACCAACTGTCTTTACTGGCAGTTACAGAAAGGGAATGGGAAGAGTACAGCTCCTTCTGAGGCTGCATTTTAAATCTTAGTCAGTGAACTCCCTAGACTTTTCTCTTTATAAACTTTGCCATTTGACCTAGATATCCCCTGAGATATCAAGTCCAGTGGTTCATTTTCAATACTTAACGTTGAAGTAATTTTTATAACTGTACACTATGTACTCTATTACATATATCTCTGTGTGAACTCTGGTGGTCTAGTGAGTAAGGAGTTGTGCTGCTGACTCAAAGGCCAACAATTAGGATCCACCACCTGTTCTGAGAAGAAATCTATTCCTGTGGGATTTACAGCCTCTGAAAACCTGCTCGAGGGTCAGCTATGGCACAGTAATGAGTTTTTTCATATATATATATATGTGTGTGTGTATGTATTTGTATGTATATATATGTATATGTATATATGCATGTATATGTTGTTGTTGTTGTTATGTGCCGTCGAGTCACTTGCGACTCATAGCGACCCTATGTATAACAGCCCTAAACTCCGCTCTGTCCTGTGCCAATCGCACTGTCTCTGACACTCCCATCTCAATTATCCCAGTCACTGAATCAATCCACCTCATAGAGGGCCTTCCTCTCCTGTGCTGTCCCTCCACCCTCCCAAGCATGATGTCCTTCTCTAAGGACCTGTCTCTTCTCACAATATGTCCAAAGTATGTTAGATGGAGCCTCAGAATCCTTGCCTCCAAGGAGCCACCCGGTTTAACCCTCTCCAGGACAAATCTGTTTGTTTTCCTAGCAGTCCATGGTATTCTCAACACTCTTCTCCAGCACCACAGCTCAAAGGCATCAATGTATGTGTATATATATGTATGTATATATATATATCATTTGCAAATATGCTGTTATTGTTGTTATTTAGGAAGTGGATGCCACTCCTGCTTCCAATTTGCAAATGTATATGAAGTAACATCAATCACCATATCTAAATATGTTCATGGGTACATATCCTTTGTTCATTTAAAAAATTTTATTATTTGTAGTTTTGTTGTTGGGGTATATATTTTTTTATAAATTTTAGAGATTAGTCCTTGTCAGATATATTGTAGATGGAATTTTTTCCCTAGTATGTAGGTTCTCTTTATAGTCTTGGAAAAGACTTTTGATAAACACAAGATTTTAATTTTAGGTGGTAATTGTTATTAGTTGTTCTTGAGTTGACTACAACTCACAGCAACCCTATAAACGACTGATCTGATCCTAGCTATCTAACTCATCTTCTGGTTTTGTGCATTTTCAGTGTTTGGTGTTCTGCTTATGTCATATATTTGAGGCCAAGCATTGCACGTTAATTTTCTTCCATGATGTTTTCATATTTTACATTTAGGTTTTTGATCCTTTTGGAGTTAGTCTCATATGGTGTGAGCTATGGAGCTTGTTTAATTTTTCTGGAAAATAATATCCATTTTTGTCAGCACCATTTGTTAGAGATAATTTCTTCCTCATCTAATTTGCTTCCTCTTTTTTGTAAAAATCAGATATCTACAGGTGAATGAGGTTACTTCTGGGTTCTCAGTTATAGTCTACTGATGTATATGTCGGTCATATACCATCTTGTTTTGACTACTCTAGTTATATAATAAGTTCTGAGTTTAAGGTGTGGAAGTACTCCTACATGTTTCCTCACCTTATTCCTCTTCTTAAATAATGCTTTGCTTGTCTGGAGCCTCTTTCCTTTATATATAAAATATATTCGATTTAAAATATATTCGATTTAAAATATATTCGATTTAAAATATATTCGATTTAAAATATATTCGATTTAAAATATATTCGATTTAAAATATATTATATTTAAAATATATATATATAATTTTTCCCACTTCATTAAAGAATTTTCCTGAAATTTGGGTCAAGATTACATTATATGTGTAAATTGCCTTCCGTAGATAAACAAGAAGAATTTAAGCCTTTGAGTTGTGGTGATGGAGAAAAGTGCTGAATATCACATGGACTGCCAACAAAACAGGTAGATCTGTCTTGGAGAGGGTGAAACCAAGTCTCTCCTTGGAGGCTAGGATTTTGAAGCTCAGCCTCATGTACGTTGGACATGTAGTCAGGAGAGATCAGACCTTGGAGAAGGACATCGTGCTCAGAAGGGAAGGACAGCACAGGAGAGGAAGACCCCGGATGAGATGGATTGGTACAGTAACTGGGACAATGTGGGTTGTGGTGTCAGAATGAGACTGGCTCAAAATAGAGAAGTGTTCAGAGATGCTTTACAGAGAATCGCTATGCATCACAGGTGACTCAACCAATAACATTCTATGACAGGTTTGGAAGCAGGAGTGGCATCCACTTCCTAAACAACATGCCTCCAGAAACTCTATGAACTTTGATAAATATTGATAGTTGTAGAGGGGCTTCAGGCCTTTTGTTCATAGAGTCACTACGAGTTGTGCTTGACTCAAAGGCAATCAACAACAACAACAACAAACTAAGAGAACAAACATGTCTTGAAGAAAGTGCAGTAAAGGTGCTCCTTAGTGGCAAGATGGTGAAACTTCCTATTATCTATTTCAGACATATTCTTAGAAGGGGCCTGTTCTTGGAAAAACATACCAGCTCAGCGAAAAAGAGTGTAAAAATGAGCAAGGACCACTTGGAACAGTCATATATCTGACCTTTACCAATTTCACGAAGAGGAACTGTTCCAGTCAACAGCATCAAAAACCAAAACCAACCCCCATGAGGTTAGACATGTTCCCTACACTCCCATACCTCTTTCTACTCATCTCAACACCAATCATACTGATTTACTAGGTCCAGAATTCAATGCAATAGCTTACAAACCATATAGAATTATATTGGAGGAAAAGAAAAAGTTTATAACCAAGTCCAAAATGTCCTTGTAGGCACCACAGCCTGGAGCCTTGTAGTTTTAGGCCCATGTTACAAAGTTCTCAGTCCTGTCAATATTGGCTCTCCCAATCCTGAGTTGTCCAACAACCTTGAACCAAGGCTCTTAGCTCCAGTTCCAACGATAAAGCAGCCTTAAGGTTCCATCTCACAACAGATCTCCGGTTCTTCACTGTGACTGCTTCTGCTGTTGGTCCTGTAGGCCCTCTTGCTTACTCTTTTCCTAGCAGAGTTTTATGTTGCTGGTTTGTTTATTTTCCCCCTTATTTTTTTGGTTATGGATCCACTCAATTTAATGACAATACTAGCTAATCTTCTTGTGGATAGGCTAAAACACCTTAGTCATATATTCCCAACCATACCCATGATAAAGTCATATTCAATGGCTAGGAAAGTCATATTCAAGGATAAACTAGTTTTGTAACTGAGATATTGCACTCAGCATAACATCCTCCAGAATCACTCATTTAGTATAATATATTGAGTTCCTTGTTTTTCAGTGCTTTGTAATATCACATTGTGTGAATATAACACAACTTCTCTATTCATTCACTTGTTGACGGGCACTTGGGTTCCTTCCATCTCTTTGCTATTGTAAACAATACAGCAATAAACATGGATGTGCATATATCTGTTTGGGTGGTTCCTTTATTCTCAGTAGTTCTATTTCTGGGTCAAATGGTATTTCTATTTCCACCGTTTTAAGAAAGTATCATACTGCCTTCCAGAGTGGTTTCACTATTGTTTCATTATGCTGAGTGAAATATCTCAGTCACAAAAAGACAAAAGTGCATAATACCATTGCTATAAAATAGGACTGACGTGGAGGTTGGGAGGTAACTAAGAAAAGATGGGGTACAGTAACAATAACAAAGTTCAACTGAGCAGCAAGCAATAAATGCTGGCAAGGTTTTGGAGAAATTAGAACCCTTATTCACTGTTAGTATGAGTGTAAAATGGTGCAAAAAAAAGGTGTAAAAAAAAGAAAAGATAAACTCCACAAAGAGGAAGACCTTCAATGAGATTTATTGATACAATGACTGTAGCAATTTGTTTAAGTATATCAGAGGTAAAAGTTTAGATTAATTATTCATAGTGGCATCCACTTCCCAAACCAAATGCCTCTGGAAACTATGAACTTGGAGAAATGACAATAGTTATAGAAAGGCTTCAGGCCTTTTTTCCATAGGGTTGCTATGAGTCATGCTCAACTCGATGGCAATCAACAACAATGGCAATGATTGATTTGTACTAGACTTGATGGCACCTAAAGACCAAAATGGATGTCAGAAGAAACTCTGAAGATTGCACTGGAACGTAGAGAAGCCAAAGTACAAGGAAGAATACAAGACACTAAAGAGCTGAACAGAAGAATCCAAAAGGCAGCATGGAATGACAAGGCAAAATACTACAATGAAATGTGCGAGGAGCTAGAGTTGGAAAATCAAAAGGGCCAAACTCATTCAGCATTTCTTAAGCTCAAGGAACTGAAGAGTAAATTCAAACCTCGAGTTGCTACAATCAAGGATGCTTTAGGCAGAATGTTAAATGATCCAGGAGGTATCAAAAGAAGATGGAAGGAATATACTGAGTCATTGTACTGAAAGGAATTGGCAGATACAGAAGAATTTAATGAAACAGCATTTGAGCCAGAGCCTATGGTGATGAAGGCAGAAGTTCAAGCTGCTTTGAAGGAAATAGCAAAAAATAAGGCCCCAGGAATAGGTGGTATACCAATTGACATATTTCAGCTAACAGATGCTGCAGTGGATGTGCTCACCAAGTTGTGCCAAGAAATCTGGAGAACAACCACTTGGCCAACTGACTGGAAGATATCTATATTTGTTCCCATCCCAAAGAAGGGTGACCCAACTGAGTGTGGAAACTACAGAACAATATCATTGATTTCACATGCAAGCAAATTATCCAAAAACGACTGGAACAGTACATCAGCAGAGAACTACCAGAAGTCCAGGCTGGGTTTAGAAGGGGTCGTGGTACTAGGGATATTGTAGCTGATGTTAGATGGATCTTAGCTGAAAGTAGGGAATACCAGAGGAATGTCTGTGTTTCATTAACTATGCAAAGGCATTTGACTGTGTAGATCATAACAAACTATGGCTGACTCTGAGAAGAATGGGAATCCCAGAACATTTAATCGTGCTAATGCGAAACCTATATTTGGACTAACAGGCAGTAGTCAGAACAGAGCAGGGCAACGCTGCATGGTTCAAAATTAGGAAGGGTGTACCTCAGGGATGTGTCCTGTCTCCATACCTTTTCAACCTGTATGCAGAGCAGATTATCTGAGAGGCGGGGCTCTATGAGGAGAGGCGTGGCGTTAGGATTGGTGGATGATCTATCAACAATCTGCGTTATGCAGATGACACAACCTTGCTCGCTCAAACTGAGGAGGACCTCATGCATTTACTGCAGAGGGTCAAGGAATGCAGCCTTCAATATGGACTGAGGCTCAATGTTAAGAAGACAAAAATTCTCACCACTGGACCAATCGGTAGCATCAGGATGGATGGCGAAGCGATTGAGATTGTTCACAGCTTCAGTTTGCTCGGCTCCACGTTAAACACTCTTGGCACCAGTAGCCAGGAAATCAAAAAACGTATTGCGATGGCAAAGTCTGCGGTTAGGGACCTCTCCAAAATACTCAAGAGCAACAGTGTGTCTCTGGAGACTAAGGTCCGCCTGATACAGGCCATGGTTTTTGCAATCACTTGTTATGAATCAGAGAGTTGGACAATGACTAGGGAGCATAGAAGGATAATTGACGACTTTGAGCTGTGGTGCTGGAGAAGAGTATTGAATGTACCATGGACTGCCAAGAAAACAAACAGGTTCATCGTAGAGAGAGGATTAAACCAGGCTGCTCCTTGGAGGCAAGGATTCTGGGGCTTCGTCTGACATAATTTGGACATGTTGTAAGGAGAGACAGGTCTTTAGAGAGGGACATCATGCTGGTTAGAGTAGAGGGACAGCGCAGGAGGGGAGGACCCTCTATGAGGTGGATTGATTCAGTGACTGGGGTACTCGGGATGTATGTGTCAGAGGCAATGAGATTGGCACAGGATAGAGCAGGGTTTAGGGCTGTTGTACATAGTTGTACGTAGGGTCGCTATGAGTCGCAAACAACTCGACGGCACGTTACAACAACAAAAACAACAACAATAAATTAGGATAGTATATTTTTTAATTTATACACATTTCTATCCCAAAGTAGTGTATATAATTCTTTGCATAAGGCCTTTATATCCCTATATTAATTTACTACTCAGTATTTAATATTTTACTAATTTAATTTTGTACTGGTTTACTTACAAAGTTCATATACATTGTTTTTCACACTGAATAATATTTAAAACTTTTGAGGTTTTATACTCTATTACTAGATAGCTCTGGTGGTTTTGTGCTAAGGAGTTGCACCGATAACACAAAAACATGTGGTTTGAATTCACCAACTGCTACATGGGAGGAAGATGGACCATCTCCTCTTGTGTGATTTACAGCATCTGAAAACCCACTGGAAGATCAGCTATCAGTAGATTCTCACTAGATGGTTTTGTTGTTGTTGTTGTTGTTTAATGCCGTCAAGTCATAGATGACTCATAGCGACCCTATGAATGAACACCCTGAGCACTGTTTGTACATCGAGTTTCCAGAGGCAAGCTATTTTGGAAGTGGATGCCGCTCCTGCTTCCAGGCTTGATTTAGTTGGGAAGCTCCAGCCAACACTGTCCACCATGGGTGCCCATTACCACGATTGGCACATCACTGTCACAGGCTTCAGCATCACAGCAACCACGAGTTACCTGTGTTCAGCAACGCACAGACCAGTGCTATACCACCTGAATGTCTCTCCCTGCCCAGCCCTGCCCCCACTCCAGTTCAGTCCTCTCTTTGAAAAGTAAAAGAAAAAATCTGTTGTTTTTATGTGCCATCAAGTATTTTGCGACTCCTAGTGAACCTACAGTTCTGTACAATGGTTCTGAACCCTGCTCTATCCTGAGCCAATCTTCTTGTCCCTGACACACTTATCCCCATTACACCTGTTACTGAGTAAATCCATCTCATCCAGGGTCTTCCTCTCTTGCACTGCCTCTCCACCCTGCCAAGCATGATGTCCCTTTTTAATTGTCCCTCCTTGCAACAATCCCAAAGTATACCACACAAAGCTTTAGAATCTTTGCCTCCAAGAAACAGCCTGGTTTCATCCTCTCCAGGATGTGGCCCTGTCTTCTCCTAGCAGTCCGTGATATAGTCAATACTCTTCTACAGCACCACAGATCAAAAGCATCAATTCTCCTTCTGTCATATCTAGTTATTGTCCATCTTTTTGATGCATAGCAAGTAATTGTGAAGACCATGGCCTGGATCAGGCACACCTTAGTCTCCATACTGGTATCATTGCTCTTCAGTGTCCTGGAGAAATCCTTGGCAGTAGACTTTCCCAATAAAATTCATCTTTTGATTTCCTGGCTGCTGGTACCAAGAGTGTTGATAGTGGAGCCAAACAAACCGAAGCTATTAAGAATTTCCATCTCTTCACCATCTATTAGAGGAAGCAATTGAAAATATCATGGCTTAGATTAGGTATACCTTAGTATCTAAACTGGCATTCTTGCTCTTACGCACTTTATGGAGGCTGTTGATATAAAACATCCCCTATGCTACACATCTTATGATTTCTTGACTGCTTCTTCTATACTTTTTTTAAAAAAAAATTATACTGATTTGTTTACAATGTTTGAATAGATTGTTTTTCACACAAGATCCTCCCAATTTCCTTCACCCACCCATTGAATTGTGTAACCCTGTGATTAACATTTTACCCCACCTCTGGCCATCCTCACCCCTCTGTGGCCACTCCCCACCCCTGGATCCTCATAATCATTCTACAATAATGGTTTTATACAGTATTTGTCCTTGTGGGACTGAGTTAGTTCACTCCGCATAATGCTCTACATTCTTTCTCAAGTTAGGTAATAATTTACAAAATCATTGTTCCTGTATTCTGTGTAGCATTCCATTGTGTGAATGTATCACAACTTCTCAATCTATTCATTTCTGGTTGGACAACATTGGTGTACAAATTTCTGTTTGTGCCTCAGTTCTTTGTGGCGTATATTCCAAGCAATGGGACAGCTGGGCCAAATGGAAGTTTGTGGATCTAATCCTTAAAATTAAATCCTTGATTATTTCAACCTTTTCTTCACCTATTACGATATTGTCTACTAGTTCAGTGGCGAGGAATTTTATTTTCTTGATGTTGAATGCTGTAGTCTTTGATCTTCAGTAAGTTTTCTTCAATAAGTGATCATCAAGCCTTCTTTAGTTTACTCAAACAAGTTTTCATCATCTGTGCAATACAAATTAGATGCTGATGACCCTTCCTCCAATCCTGATGACTCACTCTTCTTTGTATAATCCAGATTCTCAGATTCTTTTCTCAGCGTATAGGTTGAATAGGTATAGAGAAATGCTACAACCCTGACACATACTTTTACTGCTTTTAAACCATGGAGTGTTCCCTCTTTCTGTTTTGATAACAGCTTCTTGGTATATGTATAGTTCTAGCATGGTGCACATTAAGTATTTCTGTATTCCCATTCTTGATTTTCAGTGTTAGCTGTAATTTATTAATATCTACCCAGTTAAACACCTTTGCATAATCAATTAAACAATAAACATCTTTCTGGGACTCTACTTTATTCCAAGATCCATATGACATCAACAATAAGCTTCATGTGACAGACTCTTCTGAATCTAGCTTGGATTTGTGTAAGCTCTCTATTCATATATTGTTACAGCCATTTTAAAACACTCTTCAGCAGAATCTTACTTGCATGGGATATTAATTATATTGTTTAATAATTTCAGCACTTGTATCAATATTTTTTTATTGAGAACAAATATGGATTTCTTACTGTCTTTTGAGCAGGTAGCAAATATCTTGGTGTCGACTAGTAAGCACTTCCATGGCTGCACCTACTTGGGCTTCTGTTTGGCTGATTGGTTTCTCCTCTCCTCTCCT
>NW_006400051.1:1998918-2031495 GCF_000299155.1 Elephantulus edwardii | reverse complement strand
CCCCTTCTCTTCTCTTCTCTTCTCTTCTCTTCTCTTCTCTTCTCTTCTCTTCTCTTCTCTTCTCTTCTCTTCTCTCTCTTTTTTCTCTCTCTCACACACATTATTGAAGGTTTACAAAGAGAATGGTTTCATTCATGCATACTTTCCTCCTTCCCCATCCACAAGTCCCTTTGTAGTGTTTGTCCTGTTTCATTGCCATACACACAATTTCTAATCCTTCCTTCTTTTTAGATTGTCCTGCTGAAACATTTCAACTAGAAATTTATCAATGCCTTTAGGACTTAATTTCTGTCAATCCTTTCTGTGCAACTTGAACTTCTTCCTTCCTTCCATTAGTTTTTTATCATGTATTACTTCATGAAATGGCTCAATGTTGACCAGTTCTTTTTGGTACAATGATTGTATATGTTCCTTCTATCTTCTTTTGATGTTTGCTTCATCATTCAGAATGAGCGATTTTGGTATGTAATTTTCCTTTTTAAATGAGTCTTAGATTGACTTTGAAGTCAGGGTTATGGGGCTTTAGTAGAACACATTCAGAAATAATCCTCACTTTCCAGTGTCCTGTAATAATTCGGGTAATTTGTAGTTGCTTCTCTTTAAATGTTTGAGAAAATTCTCTAGTGAAGCTGACTGAGTCAGGGTTTTATTGATATTGCCTTGCTAGGTTGTTTTGGCTTTTGGTTTTTCTTCTCTGTTGTTTTGTTAGACTTTGCTTTGTTTTCATGGCCTCTTAAATTTCTTTTCAATGTTGGTAGCTTTATTCAGGTTTGCTACTTCCATTAACGTTATTTTGGGTAGATAGTTTCTAGAAATATGCCCATTAACTATAGATTTTTAAACCTTTAGGAGCATAATTTCTTTCACAACTATCTGTTAAGTTCTTTTTTATTTCATTTGTTTCTGGTATAAAGGCACCCTTACCTTTTCTTATTTAAATATTTTGCAAATTCTTTTTCTCCCCTTTTATCTTTACAAAGAACCAACTTCTGAGTTTGTTGGTACTTTGAAATGTTCCTATTTCTTACTTACTCTTATATTTCTACTCTAATCCTTAGTATGTTTATTTCCTTCACACTGTTGTGGAATTATGTTGTTCCTCTTTATGTGACTTTTAGGGTTAAGTTACTCTTTTTGGCTCTTTCTTCATTTTTAATGTGTCCTAACCATTGCTGGGAGCTCTGGTGGCCTAGTGGGTAAGATCCCAATGTCAGGATCTCTCCAGAATAATGATAAGAAAGGGTGTCAGTCGAGATACTAAGGTGCATCTGTTCCAGGCCATGACCTTTGCAATTACTTGCTATGCATCAGAGAGTTGGACAAAACCCAAGGATGACAGAAGAATCAATGCCTTTGAGTTGTGGTGCTGGAGAAATGAACATAGCATGGGCTGCCAAGAGAACTAACAAGTCTGTCCTGGAGAGGTAAAACCAAGATTCTCCTGAAAGGCAAGGATTTTGAGACTCTGTCTCACATATTTTGGGCATGTATCTGGGAGAGATGAATCTTTGGAGAGGGGTATCATGCTTGGAGGGTTGAAAGACAGTTCAGGAAATGAAGATCCTAGAGGAGATGGAATGTGACAATAACTGGGATAATGAGGGTAGATGTGTCAGAGACAGTGAAACTGGCTAAGGATAGAGCAGAGTTCAGAGCTTTTGTGCAAAGGGTTGCTATGAGTCATGTTGTCGTTGTTATGTGCTGTCGAGTCGCTTGCGACTCATAGCGACCCTATGTACAACAGTCCTAAACTCTGCTCTGTCCTGTGTCAACCGCACTGTCTCTGACACTCCCATCCCAATTATCCCAGCCACTGAATCAATCCACCTCATAGAGGGCCTTCCTCTCATGCGCTGTCCCTCCACCCTCCCAAGCGTGATGTCCTTCTCCAAGGACTGGTCTCTCCTCACAACATGTCCAAAGTATGTTAGGTGGGGCCTCAGAATCCTTGCCTCCAAGGAGCCACCCGGTTTAACCCTTTCCAGGACAAATCTGTTTGTTTTCCTAGCAGTCCATGGTATTCTCAATACTCTTCTCCAGCACCACAGCTCAAAGGCATCAATTCTCCTTCTATCCTCCTTGGTAATTGTCCAACTCTCTGATGCATAACAAGTGATTGTGAAGACCATGACCTGTATCAGATGCACCTTAGTCTTCAGAGAGACACCATTGCTCTTCAGTACTTTGGAGAGGTCCCTAACAGCAGACTTTCCCATGGCAATGTGCCTTTTAATTTCCTGGCTGCTGGTGCCAAGACTGTTGACTGTGGAGCCAAGCAAACTAAAGCTGTGTACAACCTCAATCTCTTCACCATCCATCCTGATGCTGCCAATTGGTGCAGTGGTGAGAATCTTTGTGTTCTTGACATTGAGCCTCAATCCATACTGTAGGCTGCAGTCCTTGACCCTCTGCAGCAGGCACTTCATGTCCTCTTCAGTTACAGCAAGCAGGGTTGTGTAATCTGCATAGTTGATTATAAAATAACAATAAAAACTATCATTGTTATAAGTTCACTTTTGACTATGACTTTTGTTCTTTTCCAGAGATTTTAATTTTAATTTTAATCTCATTCTAGATTATTTCAAAGGACAATGTTATTAAATTCTCATGAAATTAATCCCCCCCTTATTGTCTAATGGTTGATTTATAATATTATAGTGTTGTGATCAAAGAAGATGTTTTCTGTTTTCCAATATTTGTGATTTACTGAGGCATGTTGTGTTTTTTTTTTCTGGAAAATTACCTATATGTGTTGGAGAAGAAAGTGTTTTGTACTGTTGTTGGGTGGAAAATTTTATATATATGTGTATGTATGTATATATATATATAATGTAGTCAATTGATTGAGATATTTAGGTCTTCTGTAGCTATTCTTTCAATTTCTGTCTTTTATTGATGTTGTTGTTATCTGCTATTGAGTGCATTATGACTCATATAATGACTCTATGAACAATGAAATGAAACCCTGATTTATCTTATACACTCTTCAGCATCTCTGATATACTTGTGCTCATTGTTACAGTCCCTGAGTCAATCCATCATGCTGAGTGTCTTCTTCTCAGCTGTCCAATCATGATATCTTTTTGTAAGGACCTCTTAACAGTATAGCAAAAATATATGAGATTAATTTTCATCATCCTTGCTTCCAAGGAGAATGGTGTTTTCACTTTCTCCAAGATATATTTGTTTGGTTTTTGGCAGTTGATGGAATGTTCAGTACTCCTCTCCAATACCATGACTTAAAGGCATCAATTATTTTTCTTTTATTCTTATTCATTATCCAACTTTCAGATGAATAAGAATTAATTGAAATGATTATGGCTTGCATCAGGTGGACCTTAGTCTTTAAACTGACATTGTTCCTCCTGAGGAGAAGTCGTTGACAATACATTTTCTCATGATTTTACAAATTTTGGTTACTGTTTGCTTAAAAAAAATTCCTACACTTTTCTATATCTTTTAATTCTTAATTGCTGTCACTATTGCTGTTGATTGTGGATCCTAGTAAGATGAAATCACTGTATTAAAACCTCATTTAGCAGTTTACTGATAAGGAATTGTGCTAACAGCCCAAACATATGTGGTTCAGATCTACCAGCTGTACTATGAAAGAAAGATGGGCAATCTCTTTCTGTGAAATTTATTGCTGTTGTTATGTGCTGTCCAGTCACCTGTGACTCATAGAGACTCTATATACAACAGCTCTGGAGCCTGCCCTATCCAGACCCAGTCTCACTGACTCTGACACACCTACCCCCATTGACTCAGATAGAGTATCAATCCCTATCATCCACGGTCTTCCTTTCCAGTGCTGTATCTCCACTTTTCCAAGTATGATGTCCTTTTTCAAGGACCAATTTACTGTCCCTCAAAACCCACCAGAGAGTTAACCATGGATAAGTTCTGATCCAACCATACACAATAACAACAGCAAATATTATTATCATTTCTTCTTATTATTATTATTGCATTGTTTACTTCTTTTATCAATACTGTTGGAATTTGTTTTATGAAATTTGGAACTATGCATTTTTTTAAATCTAATCATTTATTGTGTCTATGTTCTCTATAGTCAGTTTAGTCATTATATAATGTCAATTGTCTTTTTTGCTTTTGCCTCAAAGTATATTTGATCAAAAATTAACTTTGCCACTCCTGGGTTTTTGTTACTGTTTTCTTGAAATATTTTTTTTCTACACTTTGATTATTGTGTTGTTGTTTTTAGGTGTCATCAAGTAGAATATAACTCACAATGATTTTATGAATAATAGCTCTGAACTTGGTCCTATCCTAAGCCAACTTCACCATCTCTGACACACTCAACACCATCACTAGAGTCACTATGTCAATCCATCTAATACAGAATCTTCTTATCCTCTATTGACCCTTCATCCTTCTTCTATTTTTACAATAATGGTTTTATGCAGTATTTGTCCTCATGAGACTGAGTTCCTTCACTGAGCATACTATTCTCTAGCCTCACCCAATGTTAAATAGTATTTGAATTTTTATTTTATAATTTAGTTCATGTATTGTTTCTCTTAATTATTTAGACTTTTTGTTGATGTTTTCCTTGTTTTGGATTTTCCTTTTCTTTTTTTTTTATAATCTTCTTTTTTTTGATAATCTTTCTTGACTTTAAACAAATATAATTCTTTTAAATTCCTTATAAAATTATTCTATTATTATTTCTTTCTCAGGAAGACTTTCTCGTATAATATTTTGATCAATTAATTTAACCATCTTGTCATGCTTCTTTAGGTGATTTGATGTCTTTTGTCAATGAGACTTTTAGGTGTTATTGTACTTATTTTTCAATTGTATGTTTTGAGTTTATTTTCTCCATGATTTTCGTTTTGTTTGTTTTGCTATTTCTGAGTGGGAAAGAAGGGTGTACTACCTTGGTCACTACCTTGATGGCATGAAGGTACTTATCACCTATCTAAAGAGAAGTGAGGCAGCTGCTGGAGTATGAAGCACTAGTGAGCAGCCTGGGCAAGTGTTGACTGCCATCCATTCTTAATCTATTGTGGTTACCATGAGCCAAAATCACCCTAACAACAACTGCTTTTGTTTGCTTTGTACCTGACAATGTGATCTTGTTTGGAAATAGGAGAGTTTTTGTTCTATTAGTGAGACCATATTAACATATGTGGAACATAAATCTACTGGGCTTTGAATTCTAAACAAAAAACAAAAAACAAAAAACCCCAAACAAACAAACAAACAAACCCACCACAAAAAAAAAACCCAAGAAATAAATATGAAAAACACATGGCAAATGAAGAAGAGAGATAATGGAGTCAGATATACCTTCAACTCCTAGAATACCACAATTTGCTGGTAACTATTTGTTGTTGCTATAGAGTAGGTTATGACTCATTGTGATAATATATATGCAAAGTAGATCTTCTCCATAAAGTACTTAGGTTTGTGACCTTTTGTAAGACCACCAGGCCTATCTCCTACTATGATTCTGGATAGATTTCATCCACCAACATTTCTATTAATAGTCCAGTGTGTAACTATTTTGTGCTACTCAGTGAGCTCTACTAGAAACTAAAATAGAAAAAGAAGGATCTTCCCTTTACAGACCTGTCCTGAATTAAAACATCTAGTTCCTGAACTGTGAATAAATAGATTTCTGTTATTTCACATCATCTATTTTTTGATATCTTGCGATGGCAGTACCAGGGATTTAATACCTAAGGTTAATGGGTAAATAAAGTAATATTTTGTGAAATCTTGGTGTGGGATAGACTATATATTCAGAAGTTTTACAAATATTATTTCTTTTAATTTTTACAGAAACTTTGCAGTAAATAAATATTGTCCCAACTTTAAGAATAAGGAATTCTGAGAGAAGTTTATTTGTTTAAGTCCATACATCTGGAAAACTGTAAAATTTTGGTATGAAAATATCAAGCTGGTTAGAAATCAGAGCCTGTATTCTTGTTGTTCTTGTCATGTACCCTTGAGTCAAAACTAATTTGTAACTGATCCTCCAGCAGGTTTACAGAGGCAGTTAATTGGACTGGAGGAGATTACTTATCCTCTTCCTGTGAAGCAACTGGTGGATTTGAACTGCATGCTTTGGATTGGCAGCTCAACTTACCTTTCTTATCTGTAAGATCTCAGAATTTGTAGCTCAAATCTTGGCACCTAGGTATTTCAGATAAAGTAAGAATGCTATTAGACATTAAAACTCAATACTCAACTGGAGAACTCAGTCAGCATAAAACCTTTGAATTAGAATTTGGATGTAACTTGTAGACAGATTTTCAAATTGGGACAGTAGTTACATCTGCTGTTTTGTAACATTAGGGGGTCTTCCTCAAGAGGAAAAAATGAAAGTCTCAAATTGAAATGTCAATGTTATTTCAACTTTTGGTGTCCCCCTAATTTTACTGCAGTTTGTGCATTTGTCTTCCCCTTAAAATGTAATTTAAAAATTACTTTGGAGAGATTGCTGCTTGTTTGGATCTGGTATAAAATGAAACTAAATGAAATGAGCAATCTAGGTACTTGACAGTTGCCTTATTAATTAGAAAGCTTTGTTTAGCAGACACTTTTCATAACATTCTTTGCATATTCAGAGTAGAGAACCACTTATATTTGTGAATTCAGAATGGATGTCAACCTATCCAAAATATCTTCCTTATTATCCATCATCATATATAGCATCTTTCTTAAGGTAAGGTTCTGTGTCTTCTCTACAGATCAGTAAACATAAAATTAACACAAAGGGGGAGAACATGACTGTGGAGTTTGTGTTAGAAAGGTATATTAAAATTCCATCCTAGAGTTCTTTTTATAAGAATTTCTTCATCTGGTCATCTAGCTGCAGAGTAAATTCTCTTGACAGAAATGTCACTACTTAGCAGATATTTCCATTGCCCTGCTTATAAATATTTCTATTGACTTAACAATTCTTTCTTTTGTAAGCTAAAATCAGTTTTCCTGAGTTTTCATTTCAATATATACATGCATCTGAAATATTGCTGATATACAAAGGTTAAGAGGCAGATTCTCAAAACTGCACCCTTCTCCATCCCCTTTGAATGAACCAGGGCTACCCTTTCTAAAGATGACTTTAGCATGGAGCCTACATTTCTCATCTAGTCATATAATTTCTATTAAGTAATCACTATTGTCTCCAGAAAACTCAATTTTTTCTTCTCTCAGAATTTCTTTTAACCTTAAATGTTCTCTTACCTTTAAATATTCCCTCATTTACATGTTAAACAAAACCAAACACCATCCCTTCATTTTTCTTAGCTTATTTTCTTTTGGATATAAATTCCTTTGTTTATACTATGTTCATTTTTTCACTTTAACTTTCCTTAATTCAAATATCCATCTATCTGTCAGTGATCACTTTATCTGTAATTTATTTACCTATCTAGTCAATAAGATATTTTCCATGTTTTCAATAAGTGGCAGGGATAAAGGGAATATTTTCTTTGCTTAACATCATTTAGAAGCTAATGATAAACATCATGTCTGTCAATAATTAAGGTCTACTAGTCTGCCTTTCATTATAGCTGATTTTTTTCTTATTTCATTAGGGTAGCTTTCACTGACGTAGTCTTAAGGAAAATGTACTTGAGAATCTGTGATCAGCTTCTGAAAAATGACTAATGAAAACTGTATGAATCACAACAGAATATTGTCTGATACTGTGCTTAAAGATGAGTGAACTAGGTTCAAAATACTAATAATAGTTGCAGTGATGGACTCCAACATACCAACTATCATAAAATTGGCCCAGGAATAGAGAGTAGTTGGGCTTTATTTTTTTCTTGCTTTAATATATCTATGGTCACTTTAAGTCAGAAACTATATGACTGCACTTAACAACCCTCTATTTGAGAGAAGTTTGGAAAGTGTAATTCTGAGACATCCAACTCTTACAATATAGGAGAGAGGTTCAAGGAAAGAATTGTGTTGAGTACCATTTATCAAAATTATCTCTGTGCCACCTCATTGATGAACTCACTTCTACTCCCATTCATGCTTTCAGAGAAACATACTAACAAAATATCATGCTTGCCAATGTAAGAGTACAACTATTTCATACAATGATGCTCTCATTAGCTCCACAAATGGCTGTGAGGAGATAAAAACCACAAAGTAGTTGTATTTGACGGTAAGTGACTGTAAGTGTAATTGTTCTTTCACATCTTAACAATTAAAGACTTAATTATAAGTTTAAATAAGTATATGAAGTTAAATAAAGAATATAAATTTAAACAATAAGGAAATAAAGAGTTAAGTGGGAAATTGACTAATACTTAAAAATATACAAAGAATTATCCAAGAAATAAACGGAACTAGTACTTCCCCTATATATTTGCCATCTTCCCTTCCCCCCATCCTTTTCTTTCTCCTCAACAAGCATTTTATCTAGTGGTATAAGCTGTATTTTTATTATTGAAGAGTCTGCATTATCCAAAAATGACTGGAACGGCACATCAACAGAGAACTCCCAAAAGTACAGGCTGGGCTTAGAAGGGGTCATGGTATTACGGAAATTGTAGTTAATGTTAGATGGATCTTGACTGAAAACAGGGAATACCAGGGAATGTTTATCTGTTTCATTGACTATGCAAGGGTGTTTGACTGTGTTGATTACAACAAACTGTAGCTGACTCTGAGAAGAATGGGAATCTCAGAACACTTGATTTACTCTTACAAGGAGACAGTGGTCAAAACAGAGCAAGGCAACACTGCATGATTAATTCAGTCCCTTAAGGACAAATATTGCATGAAGCTATTATTGTAAAAATGGAAGGATGATTATTAAGACAAGTAAGGGGATCCAGGAGGGATAGGGTTGGGATCAGACAGGTGAGGACAAATAGGGGTGAAATCACAGGGTTGCACAATTTAGTGGGTAGAATGAGGGCGTAAAGGAAATGAGAAAGATTTTCCTGGGATCTGAAAAGACAGATTAATGGTGTACATAGTCCAATAGTGATTACTATTATAAAGCATAGCTTGCCTCCAGAAACCCTATGAACTTGGAGAAACAATGAAAGTTATACAAGTGTTCAGGTCTTCCTTTCATAGGGTTGCTATGAGTTGTCTACGACATGACGGCACTTAACAACAACAACAACGACTAGAGAATTCAGTTGGCTAGGGGACAGAAAGTGATGCTATCAAGCCAAAGGTGGGTGATTTTAATCTGTGGCACTCAGGCTTGGTTTTAACTGGTTTTGGTCCAACATTCTTCTAAGTTGTATAGCCCTGGTCTATCCATTTGCCATACAGAGGTAATTCGTGGTAGCTGTGATGTTAATCACTGTGACACTGATGTGCCAAATGCGATAATGGTTACCCATGGCGGACAGTGTTTGGTGGAGCTCTCTGATCAAAACAAGCTTGGAAGCAGGAGTGCCAGCCACTTCTGAAATAGCTTGCCTCAGTAAACTCTATGAATTTGTTGAAACGATGAAAGTTATACAAGTTTTCTGGTCTTTCATTCATAGGGTTGCTATGAGTCATCTATGATTTGATGACAACAACAACAACAACAACACAATGCATGGGAATGATTGTGTGAATGAAGCACAATGTAAGTGAAGAACAATGTGAAACACAATGTATACAAACCTTGTAAGCAAACCAATGTAAAATTAAATTAAATTAAATCTCTAGTTATTGTGACACTCTGGTGGCTTAGTGGCAAGAAGTTGCACTTCAACCCTGAAAGTATGTGGTCCCAGGTCACCAGTTTATCTATGGGAGTAAAATGGGCAACCTCCTCTCGATCAATTAACTCCCTCTGAAAACTCACCGAAGGGTCAACTATGAGTCAGTTCTGACTCGACAACAATAACAACAAGGGATGCAAATCAAAACAAGTGAGTTATCATCTCACTCCAGCAGCAATAGCAGTATTCAACAGGCCAGCAAACAACAAATGCTGGTGAGGATGTGGAGAAACTGAAACTCTCATTCGCTGGTGGTGGGAATGTAAAATGGTGCAACCACTATAGAAAGCAGTGTGCTGCTTCCTCAATAAGTTAGAAATTAACATACCTTTTGACCTAGCTATCCCACTATTAAAAATATCTTTACAAAACTAGAGCTTTGACATAAACTGGTGAATTCACACACATGTTTTTTTGCACCATTATTCACAATAGGAAAGAGAGGAAGTAGCCAAAGAGCCCATCAACAAATAAATGAATAGAAAAACTATTACAGTCACACAATAGAATATTACATATCATTTTAAAACCATGAACTTGTAAAACACTAAACAACATGGGAATAGTCTTCTTAATCAACAAAATTATGGGTTTGGTAAGTGTTTTCAAAGTGATTTAGGAGTAACAATGAAGGTAGTGAACTCTGGTGCTTACAGGTAGGAAAGTGCCCTGCCAATACAAAAGCAGATGGTTAGAATTCACTTGCTCCCTGGGGAAAAGATGGATAATTTACAGTTTCAGAAAAATCAATTAGAGGGAATACTATGAGTCAATTCCAACTTGACAGGATATAAAAACAGTATGGAGGTACCTACTCCAGTTTCATTTCTTCTGTTTCCTACCTTTAGTTTTGGGTGTTACAGAGGGTTAAACATTTAACTAGTAGGCAAAGTTTGACAGACAATTTGAGCCCATTTCAAGTTACTGTTGTAAAGAAGCCTGGTGATTTTCTTTTGAAACATCACAGCGTCCATATATGGAGTGCCATGAGTTAAAGTGAACTCAGTGGCAGTCACCAACAACAATAATAACAGAAGTAGAGTTTCAGTAAGTCCAGTAAAAGCATCAGTGACAAAGCAATCAAAAACACATTCAACGTAAAGTTATTTTTCTGAGGATAAATTACTGACCTTTTAGGAGGGGTTATTGTTGATAATTTACCTTTGCATCAGACACTCCTGTGGGTTTTCAAAGGAAATTAGATTAAAACTATACGCAGAACTCCAACAGACATTAAGTATATGGACACTGGAAATAGCTATTAATAATAGTCTCAACAACTCATCACTGAAACACAATGTATATGAACTTTGTAAACAAACCAATGAAAAAGACAGAAAAAAAGAGATTCTGAGAAGTCTTCAAAGCTGCTATAGAACCTCATGTCTGCTGTTTGCTCAAGGACATGTGACATCTGCTTCTTTCTGCTTTTGAACTTTTTCACGAGTTCTTCTCATTGAACGATTTTAAAAGACACTACATGACACAAGAGTGAGAAATATAGTTTGTAACACTCTATTTTGTGACACGGGATAAATTGAAAAATACTGACAAAGCATTCAGCTGCAAAGATTGGCAACTAAAATACAGATTTGTGAGAAGAGAAAAGTAGTGAACAAGGAGAGGGATCTATGTGAAAAACTAACTTGGAAGATTAAGAAGAAGTGAATAGAAGCATCTTGAATTGGCTAAAAGTCAAATCATTACTAGAAATAGTTTCATAATTGTTCTTATTTGAAAATGTTATTTACAAGGAGAGAAAATTATACAATTGGTTCCTTATAAATGACTTTTATCCTGGTGGAAATCAGTTCCTCCAAATTATTAAATTCTCAAAGGTTTATGAAAGCTGCTAAAAAGTGGGCTGTGTGTGTGAAAGAAAACATTATTGAATTTGCTATAATTGTTTCTAGAAAATGTTTGATTTATTCTCTAGCTGATGTGTTTTCTCTTGGTTGTGAAATGAGCTCCATTGAAAGTGATAGAGTGTGACAGAATGCAAAAGTGTGACAGAGCAGAAAAGTGATATCACCAAGTGTGTGAAAGTGTGATAGTACCAAGGTGTGCACAGTAAGCAGGTGTTTGCTAAAGGGTTTTGGCAATATATTCAGGAAAGTGCACCTGTTATAAACATTGGAACATAAATGACACTCGACATTTTTGTTTTTCTTGACATATGACAAGCAAGGAGGTCACTTGTCACCTTAGGTATAATTGCTGCAATGTGATCTTTCTGGAAAAAGATAAGAATCTAACTTTCTAAATATGTATATTTTCTAGGTATCATTTCCTAGAATGTCTGAATTATGAATAATGTATAGGTGATTATTTCTACTTAATAGTTTCTTTTTCAGTATCAATTAGGAAAAAGTTAGCCTTTTGATGCAGACGGAAGAATCCCACTCAACTATATGTGCAAGGAACTCTGATAGTTCAGAGAAACCCTGTCCTCTTTCATTTAAAGAAACCAAAAAGTCTCTAGAAAGAATCAAAATGTTCCATTTATAGTCGATTAGTGGTAAAATTCTTTGTAAGAATCTGTAATAAGTTCAATGGGAGCATTTCACAAAAAAAGGAGAATCCTACAGGGGATGACTCCGAAGATAGTCAGCATTGAATTATGGCTACTGGGGAGCTAGAGTGGAGATATTAAAGGTTGAAATTGAGCAGAAAAATGAAAGGCATGAGAAGGGCTAGACCAAGAAAATAAAGAAGTGAGAATTCATTCAGGCAGAGTGCAGGGCAAGTGACTTAGATCTAAGCTGTAACAGTGTCCAGGCCCTGGGCTTGCTTTTCCATCTCACGCCTGTGGAGATAAAAGTTGTTGCCCCTAGAGACTTGGCTGTGCCCTGAAATTACACCATTGGGTGGCTCTGAGGCACTAAGAACAACAGTTCTTTGTAATTGCAGTTTTAAGTATACTTCCTCATCAACCACCTATGTCAGCTGTACCTAAACTTTCTGGGTATGGAAAAACTTGAGCCTATCGCAAACAAATGTGTCTTGGCTTGCCTCATCTAACTCATGTCACTTTCTTGGTGGAACCATTATCAACCAAGATTATCATCATATAGCATGCAGGCAGTACACAGTAGTATAATAGTCAGGGATGTTTCAGTGACAGAATCTCAGTTCAAACTCATTTAAATTTTTTGATTCTTTGGATTTTTTTCCTCCAGTGGGATTGCTTCATTTAACTAACACTATAGAGATAGATCTGGCCTCAAAAACATGTTAGGACTAGAAGTCCTAATCCACAACATAAACAGTCTTCCCAGTATCCTGGAAAAGCTACAACCAGGAGAAGATAACATAGATGAATGGGACCTTCTAAGACTCGAATCCCTATGCACATCCAAAAACTTCTCCGTAGGGTAAAAAGGGAAGCCACTGACTGGGAAAAAGTATTCGGTAATAACATATCAGATAAGGGACTTATATCCAGAATTTATGAAATACTTGAGCACCACAACAAGATAAAGGTAAATAATCCAATAGAAAAATGGGCACAGGATATGAACAGGCACTTCACCGAAGACGACATTCAGATGGCTAACAAACACATGAAGAAATGCTCAAAATCCCTAGCCCTAAGAGAGATGCAAATTAAAACAACTATGAGATATCATTTCACCCCAGTCAAAATAGCAAAATTTAGCAGAACAACAAGCAACAAATGCTGGCGAGGTTGTGGAGAAACTGGAACCCTGATTCACTGTTGGTGGGAGTGTAAAATGGTGCAACCCCTGTGGAAAGCAGTATGGCGCTTTCTCAAAAAGTTGCAAATAGAGATACCATTTGACCCAGCAATTCCACTATTGGGAATATACCCTGAAGAGACCATAGCTGACATCCAAGCAGATATATGCACACCCATGTTTATTGCAGCTTTGTTCACAATAGCAAGGAGTTGGAAACAACCTAAGTGCCCATCAACAAACGAATGGCTAGAGAAGCTGTGGTATATTCGCACAATGGAATACTATGCTGCATTAAAAAACAAGGAACTCATGCAATATTATTCAAAATGGTTGACTCTGGAGAACATTATGCTGAGTGAAATATCCCAGTCACAAAAAGACAAATATTACATGATGCCACTGTTGTAGAATGGGACTGTCCTTGGGATTGGGGAGAGACTGAGTAAGATGGGTTAAATAATGTATACTGCACTGAAACAGAGGAGGGAGAGAACCGTTTAAAAGAGAGATATAACTGGGTATTTCTGTCATCACAGGAGACTAGAGCGAGGGCTACATGGTGGAGGGGACCTGGGGGAGGGTTTGTAAAACAATGAAAGAATCTTTTCTTTTACTTTTCCATAATTTTTGGACTCATGTACTTATAACTTGTTAGTCAAATTTGTGTCTTCTAGGTTGCAACACCCCCATGATACATCTTCAAGGATATGAACATGTACAGCCAAGCACAATCAATAAGAGTGCATCTAAATTCCAAAATCAATCTCCATAATAGTCTATGTGTTTCCTACTGCCAAAGGGGCCCTTTAGAGTAATGAGAGAAGATCTTCACCCTGAAACCCACAGCGTCCCTTTTCAGCAGGAAGTAGCTAAGAGAATACGCCATCCCCTTTTCCTTATGACTCAGGGTGAAGTCTCTCTCAGGGAGGAGTGATAGGGAATGGCAAAGGACACACTGACAAAGAAGATTAATCAGAACTGGCTTTGACAAGCACTGTGGCATTTGGACAAGAACAAACTGGGAGGAGGGTAGAGAGAATAGTGCAACAATGAATGAGTGGAAGCCCAAAATCTCTGTAAATGTTTATGAAAATTAATAAAATATAATTATAGAAAAAAAAAGAAAAACAAATTAAAAAAAAAAGTAATGTAGAAGATTTGGCAGTTATTGTCAAGATTGGGTAAGAACTGGCTTGCAGTGTCCAGAGATGCTTGAATGCCTCTCCTTCTGGCACAATTACATTGTGAATGAGCCAATTGTGTGGAAGATGTAAAATGCTTCCAAGTGTATTTCTCATCTTGACAAACTTCTCTGCTAACCACCAAGGAGCACAGATTTCTTTAAGTAGTTAAAGAAAATAGCTATTAATGGTGAGACATTGAGATGCTAATAGCCAGAACTCTCTACCCTCTGTGTGTCATTGTTAGCTGGATTTTTCTAAGCAAAAGGACTGCCCCACATCCAGACTTCATTATGCACACTTCTTGTACCTTCTTTTCTAGCTTTTCTTTTCCTTTTATCTGACAATCCTAATAAAGACATCTCATTTCTTGCCTCCATGGCTTGAGCCCCAACAGCACACAGATAACTGAGCATCTGTGCTCAGAGAGAGATTACTGGTGATGACCTCTCTGAAAATCCATTTAACAAAATTTCTGAGAAGGTATGTTGTGTGATTGGACACAAGCCTTCACTTCCAGGTTCTTTGCGCTCATTAACAAAGATGACACTAAGCTAAAATGTAAAGTGAGGGAAAAGAAAATAGATCTAAAAAGGCTTCTTGGAAGGAGAGAGAATGAACGTGTGTTCGTTCTAGGTGAGTGGGTTCTGATTCACTGTAATCCCACATTCAACAAACAGAACAAAAATGCCTACAAGCTCTGGTGGCCCAGTGCATAGGAACCTACGCTGCTAATCCAAGACCATGCCTCTATGGCAGGTCAAATCACCAATGGCTTCCAGGGAAAACACATTTCTTTGTGTCTCTTACCCTGTGATTTACAGTCTCAGAATCTCAAGAGAGGGTGAGCTATAAGTTGGTCCCAACTAAGCAACAGAACATGAGTTTTTGGTTTTGGGAGTTATTTAAAATGTTGTTTTCATAATCAATGGTAGACACAAGTCTATTTGCCACTGTATATTTTCTGTGCTTTTTGATCAAATATGAAAGGAGAAAGGTATTATAAATGCTTGTTTTTTCCAGCCCAGATGTAGAAGGCATTTGATCTTGCATGTCATTAATGTTAATAGAAAATGTTTCTTCTCTCTGAGAAAAATAACATGAAATTGGAAGTACTCTTTCCTGTTGAAGATGAGAAAAATAGTTTGAGTTTCACAGTATATGTGATGGTCAAGTTTTCATTAGCTAATTTTTTCAGTAGATAGCAAGGCTGCTCTCCCTTACTTTGATTTAATTTAAAAGCGCTGCGAAACTTGACCACCATTAGTGACCCTGCTGGTATTTGAAATACTGGTGTTGCTTCTAGTATCACAGCAACACCCAAGCAGCCACGGTAGAATGAGGGCTGGTTTTGTTGGGAGCTGTCAGGTTAGCTCCAACTCACAATGACCCTGCATACAACAGAACAAAGCATTGTCTTGATCCTGTGCCATCCTTATAATATCTGCTAAGGTAAAGCAAATTGTGGCAGTCACTGTGATGATCAATGTCATTGAAGGTCTTTGTCTTCTTTCCTGTCCCTCTACTGTTCCAAGAATGATGTCTTTATCCACAGACTAGCCTTTCCTAATAGCAAGTCCAAAGTAGGTGAGGTAAAGTCTCATCATCTCTGCTTTTAAGGACCACTTTGGATGCATTTCTTCAATACAGATATACATGCTCTTTTGACAATGTATAATATTGTTAAAGTTTTATGCCAAAACTACCACTTAAAGGCATTAACTATTTTATCTTCCTTATTAATAGCCCAACTTTCAAATACACTAGGGGTGATTGAAAATATACTGGCTTGAGACAGAATTCTTTTAACTTTCAAAATGATACCTTTGTTCTTTACCATTGCAACATCCTTTGTCTATTGCAAAAGATTTGCCTGTTGCAATGTTATTTAATTTTTGAGCTTTGATTATCGAGCCAAGTAAAATTATATCCTTAATAACTTCAATCTTTTCTCTTTTATCATGATATTCTTCATTGATATAGTTGCACAAATTTTTATTTCCTTTATGATGAAGTGTAAACTTTCTTAACTGCATCTTTATTTTCTGCAAGCAGTCTCCTCCAGTGTGATTTAAAGCCTCTGGAAATCTCCTAGAGGGTCAACTGTGGATCAGTTCTGACTAGATAGCATACAACAATGACAATAACATAGGTTTTGAGTTAGCACAATTAAGTTTTCTAAAATTTCTATTCTTCTCAATGTTATCCATAAATTTATTATTCAATTGGTTCATATAGATCTATTTCAGTTAATTGGCTAGGTAATCATCTTCCATATTTCTTCACATAGATGAATGAGCATATGCAATGATTCATCTGAGTATTAAAACATCTCTATTGATTTTATATCAATTCTCAGAATGACTGTTCATATTATGTGTGATCAAGTGAGAAACAATACCCAATTGACACAACAGTGGATTTTCAGAGGCTATAAGTACACAGGAGGAGATTGCCCATCTTTCTTCTACAGAGGAGCTTGTGGATTCAAATTGCCTGACCCTGGGTTAATTCCTGGAGTCATCCTGTGAGTTTATCAGGATGTCTATTTAATAAATAGGCAAAAAGAACAAGTAAACATCTTTCTGGTATCTTCTACTTACACTAAAATTCATCTGATATCAGCAATGATATACCTCAATGTCTTTTTTGAATTCCAGCTTTTATTTCAGGCAGTCTGAATATTTTTAGCTTATCTTCACTACATAAATTGGGAAGCTTATCTTCACTACAAAATTGGGAAGGATGTACGTCAGGGATGTGTCCTATCTCCATACTTTTTCAACCTGTATGCAGAGCAGATTATCCGAGAGGCAGGGCTCTATGAGGAGAAGCTTGGCTTTAGGATTGTTGGATGATCTATCAACAATCTGCGTTATGCAGATGACACAACCCTGCTTGCTGAAACTGAGGAGGACCTCATGCACTTACTGCAGAGGGTCAAGGACTGCAGCCTTCAGTATGGACTGAGGCTAAATGTCAAGAAGACAAAGATTCTCACCAGTGGACCAATCGGTAGCATCAGGATGGATGGCGAAGAGATTGAGATTGTTCACAGCTTCAGTTTGCTCAGCTCCACAGTCAACACTCTTGGCACCAGCAGTCAGGAAATCAAAAAACGTATTGCGATGGGAAAGTCTGCTGTGAGGGACCTCTCTAAAGTACTGAAGAGCAACTGTGTCTCTCTGGAGACTAAGGTGTGCCTGATACAGGCCACGGTTTTTGCAATCACTTGTTATGCATCAGAGAGTTGGACAATGACTAGGGAGGATAGAAGGAGAATTGACGCCTTTGAGCTATGGTGCTGGAGAAGAGTATTGAATGTACCATGGACTGCCAAGAAAACAAACAAATTCATCCTAGGGACCATTAAACCAGGTTACTTCTTAGAGGCAAGGATTCCGGGGCTTTGTCTGACCTGCTTTGGACATGCTCGCACGGAGAGACAAATCTTTTGAGAGGGACATCCTGCTGGGTAGAGTACAGGGACAGGGCAGGAGGGGAAGACCCTCTCTGAGGTGGATTGATTCAGTGACTGGGGTAATCGGGATGAGTGTGTCAGAGGCAATGTGATTGGCACAGGACAGAGAAGGGTTTAGGGCTGCTGTACATAGGGTCGCTATGAGTCGCAAATGACTCAACGGCACATAACAACAACAACAACAACATCTTCACTAAGATTTCATTTCTGGGTAATACTAATGACATTGTTTGATAATTTCTGTATTCTCTTGGGTCATATGAATCTATTTCTTGGCATATTTGAATGAGCACATTTCATGTTGCATATACTTGTTGAAATAAATCAATTAGTACTGCAGCAATTATCCATATATGTTTCCATTCCAAAGAAAGGTGATCTGACAGTGTGGAAATTATCATACAGTGTCATTGATATCACATGCAAGCAAGATTCTGCTGATGATTATAAAAAAATGACTGGAACAAAGAACTGTCTGAAGTGCAGGCTGGGTTTAAAAGAGGCCGTGTCCCTAGGGATGTTATAGCTAATGTCAGATGGATCTTGGCTATAAGCAGAGAGTACCAGAGGAATGTCTATCTGTGTTTCATTGACTTTACAAATGCATTTGACTGTGTGGATAACAATAAACTGTGGGTGACTCTGAGAAGAATGGGAATCCCAGAACACTTGATTGTGGACCAGGAGGCAGTCATCAGAACAGAGAAAGGAAAGACTGCATGGTTCAAAATTGGAAAGGGTGTTCATTAAGGATGTGTCCTATATCCATATCTTTTCAATCTCTATACAGAACAGATTATTCCGGAGGCTGGGCCTTCAGGACTAGAGGTAGATTCATCAACAATCTGCATTATGCAAATGACACAACCCTGCTTGCTGAAACTGATGAAGACTGAAGTGCTTGCTAAAGAAGGTCAAGTACTGTAGTATTCAATATGGATTAAAACTCAACATCAAGAACACAAAGATTTTCACCACTAGGCCCACTGGCAGCATCATGATAGATGGTGAAGAAATTGAAATTGTTGATAGCTTCAGTTTTCTTGTCTCTACAATCAACACTCTTGGTATCAGCAGCCAAGAAATTAAAAGATTAATTGCATTGGGAAAGTCTACTGTCAGAGACCTCTCCAAGGGACTTAAGATCAATGATGTCAGTCTGGAGACTAAGGTGCTCTTGATAAAGGCCATGGTCTTTGCTATGCACCAGAGAGCTGGACAATGACTAGCGAGGATAGAAGGAGAATTCATGCCTTTGAGCTATTGTGCTGGAGAAGAAGAGTATTGAATAAACCATGCACTGCTAGAAGAACAAGCAGATTCATTATAGAGAGGGTAAGACCAGGCTGCTCTTTGGAGACAAAGATTTAGAAGCTTCTTCTGACATACTTTGGACATGTTGCAAGACAGGATCAGTCTTTGGAGAGGGACATCATGCATTGGGAGGGTGGAGGGACAGTGCAGAAGAGGAAGTCCCTTGATGAGATTGATTGATTGATTAAGTCACAGGGGTCAAGGGGACAGGTGTGTCAGAGACAACAAGATTGACAAGGGATAGAGCAGGGTTAGGGCTGTTGTACATAGGGTCACTATGAGTTGCAGGTGACTCGATGGCACATAACAACAACAACAACATACCCATTTTACAGACACAGAGCCCTTTTATAGATAAAGAGCCCTAGTTAGATTAGACATCTAATCAGAAATTCAGGTCCATGTGCGAAAGATCAGTAATCTTCTCTTGTTAGGTTACAGCCTTATCTAGGGTCACAATTGAACTGGAATCAATTTAACAGCAGTGGGTTTTGGGTGGATTTTTAAAGATGCAAAAACCATAGTGCATGTTATCTATTCACAAATTCATTTAACTTTATGAGTATGATATGGCAAGAATGTTACTAAATCCTAGGAATAAGATGAATACATGTCCCTGTCATTCTTAATCTTGAGATATTTAAATTGACACACACACACACACACACACACACACACACACACACACATCCACACACACATCTACACTGAGGAAGTAGTTCTAAGAGGCAGAGTACTGGCAGTCTTCCCCAAAGAATGTGCACTGTATATTCAGTGTAGCACAAACAGACAAATATGACATTTCTAAATTTATGTACTTTAAAAGACAGATAAGAATGTGTTGCTGTTGAATTTTTCTCCAGACTATCTCAGAGCTTTGCATTGAATGGAGAAGGGATGTCTAGCTATACAAATGTAGACTTAACCTACCAATCTAAATATATCCTGTGAACAATAAATTGATGTCCTATTTTTTTCCTCTGTCAAAATGGGTGTTAACATATCCTTGAAGAATTTTTAAAGAAAGTTCTGTAAATACAGTACTTGAGAGTTATGTTTATAAAAGCCATCTATTATGTTTACAGAGATCTTGAAGCAGAAATCTCTAGACTTTATAAACACTACAACAGAGCCTTCAGTGATGCTGCAAGAGATGACTCTGAGTTGTTGTAAAATTAAAGGTTTATTGTTCAAAATGGTTTTCCTAGTCATTGAATTTGACTTTGCCATGTGGATAGAAGGGGATATTGAATAGGCTGTGTTAGTCAATACACAAGGGAATTGGCTACTTTTGCCACTAAATTGATCAGATTCAGCAGCAGATTTTTGGGGATCTCATCACTAGTAAAGAAGTAGAAAATGCAGAATGTCCATCTTTTAGGGCCAAAGATTCTTGTACCACTCAGACAGGGGCCTACAACAACAGCCATAGTAGCCACAGCCAAGAAACAGAGATCTAACATGAGACACAGCTGACCTCAAGACTGCTACCTCACACACTAGAACTGGGACCATTTGCCCATGCAAAAGTCAAAATTGGCAGAACTGAGAGCTTTGGAACATTGGCCTTAAACTGAGGCTGAAGGATGAGGTGCTTGAAAGCATATTTTGGATGCTATCCTGTGACTGAATGGAAGGGATACTTTCTGTAGTCAACCTCCAATAAGACAGACAGATTACTTTATCCAAAGCACTTTATTGCAGATCTGGGAAAGCACAGAGAATCTAAAAACTGCTTCCACATCTAAGAGTGATCACTGGCTTCTATACCTTGATTAAATGTTACAGTTACTAGTCAACAAAGAACTTATGGTATAGTTTGCACATTATTAAGAAAAACCTCTTCAAATACATAAAATATTAATTAAATTTCTTATAACTGAAAAACATCTTCAAAGAGGTAAATGCTAATCCAGAAAAGAATTGCATATAACTGACAAAAACTGTTTCAAAGACATAAATACTAATCCAGGAAAGATATCTTTCCCTTCCTCATAAACAAACAATTTAAAGTCCTTTGCATGACTATAAAGAAAGAACACTAGAATTCTAGGGCAAAGCAACCAGTTTTGCACTCTGGAGGCAACTTATGTCAGTTTTACAACTATACTAACTGGCATGTTTGAATAATTCTTAATTTATTAGTATCACTCTATCCATACTGACTAGAAATTGTATCATGCAGCCAACAAAAATTGTGTCCTTTGACTTTACTAACAAACCTTATAATTGTGAGTGTGGCTCTGTGTGATCTGTGAGCCTTTACAATGGATTTTATATCCAAGAGAGCAGTAATATTGGTGTTGAAATTAGTAGAAATTTGCAGAAGCATCAAGGAACATGTTTGACCTCATGGGAATTGGTTTTGTGCTGTGGAAAACCAAAATCAAAACAAAGCCAATGAAACAAAAAACTCAAAGCCAAAACCCCTTCTCTCATTGTCATCATGCCAAAACGGACTCATATCTGACCCTCCAGCAAATGATTGGGGGCTATAAATCACATGAGAAATAGTATATCTTTCTCCTTTGGAGTGGTTGTGGATTCAATCTGCTAGAGAGGTGTAGCCTTTGGATAACAAATGCAACTCCTTGTGGGTTATGCCATTAGAGCATCCTTACAATAACAGAATCTATCTGTACAACTAAGAAAGAATGACTAGAAAAAGTTTTGGATTTTTTCCCCCTGAAATAACATTCAATATTTGCTGATTTTACTACTTCATTGAAAAGTTGTTTTCTTCCTTTAAGATGTTTTAGGATACTTTCATTTTGTTCCTCTATATTTTGGCCATGACCTTCCTGGCGGGCTCCTCCCAGTGTTTCTGTGACTTCTTGCTGCCAGAGCATGGTGGTCTGTGAGCATGCACAGGTATTATGGCAAGTTTTTGGAGTCAAGTGAGTTTTTGGGCTTGTGTTTGACGTGCAGGACTGCTCTGCCCCCCAGGAGCAAGGTCCTCCAGGTTTGGCATAGGGTTTAAGGCAGGAAGGGGCTTAAAGCCCCAAAGGGAGAGGGGAGAGGAGGTGGCCATGACCTCCTTCCTGGTTGGCTCCTCCCAGGGTTTCTGTGACTTCTTACTGCAAGAGCATGGTGGGCCTGCTGTCCTCAGGCCAGGTTCAAACATTCCTCTAGGTGGTATAGCACTGGTCTGTGCATTGCTGTACAGAGGTAACTCGTGGTAGCTGTGATGCTGAACACTGTGACAGTGATGGGCCAACTGTGGAAATGGGTACCCATGGTGGACAGTGTTTGCTAGAGCTTCCCAACAAAAACAAGCCTGGAAGCAGGAGTGGCATCCACTTCCGAAATGTCTTGCCTCCGGAAACTCTATGTATGAATAGTGCTCAGGTCTTTCGTTCATAGGGTCACTATTAGTTGTCTATGACTCTATAGCATCTAATAACAACAGCAACAATAACAACAACAAAAACAACATATATTGGAAGTTTTTAATTGAAGACTGATATCTGGAAGAGATCTCTTTTGAATGCATTCAATGAGTTAAAAATAATAAACACAAACCCTAAACAAACTACAAAAAAGGAGGGGAAATATACATTGAAGAAACAAACAATTGCATTTACATCAATTCTGGCTCCTGTCTCCCCAAAATAGAATGGAGTTCTGCAGAGTTTTCCTAGAAGCAATAGAAATGGAAGAAAGTCTCTCAATGTCTTACAACACTGTTAAGTGGCTGAATAGTACCAAACTTTAAGTTAGTAGTAAATTAAAACTGTACCTTTCAGGAACAGTTGTGCCAAGACTACCCCTGCCTTTTTAAAATTTTAGACCTCTTCACATGACCTAATGCTGCCATGGAAAAAGATGGACAAAGGTTTATTTCATTCTGTCCCATAGTTTTCAACTAATGTAAATTACAGTTAACTCTGTTACCTGTCATCATGTTAACTATAATAAACAGAATGAAATATTGTCAAGTCCAATATCATCACCATTATGTTGTAGATAAGATTGTTATTATCTTTAGGGGTTTTAATGGTTGTTTTTCAGATGTAGATCACAATGTTTTTTGGGTTTTTTTTTTCCCTAGTTCATCTTTGTCCAGAGGTCCTCTAAAACTTGATCAGTATCTGAGTAAAAATCAAGCTCTTACTAAAATTTTGTGGTGACTGTACATGAAGTGCATCAACTGGGAATCTCTTGTGTGGAAGGTGAGACTTCTATCATCAGACCATCAAAGCTTCATAAAATAAAATAAAATAGATACATATAATTCTTGTCCTCTGAACTACACTAGTGATTGATTAGTCATTGTGTTGCTGTGTATTCTTCTCTTAGGAACAAACTATTTCCTAAATCCTACACTATCTTCTAACTTGCTCCAACCCATGGCCAGAGTGTTGTGTGTTGATGGGATGATTCTATGAGGGCTTTTAATATTTTAAACAAATATTCTTTTACTGGGATTCTTCCAAATTTGTTTGAAATTCTGCTTCAGATTCGGGCATGTAAGTAGAAAAGAGAAAGGAAGAAAGTAAAGGAGAGAGAGGAGAGAAGCAGAGTAGAAGGTTCTGTTTTTCGTCTTTTGTCCACTTTTCTCAACTTCCTTCAGGAACCAGAAATGCTCTGATACTCTTTATTGTCTGGCAAGGCTGACATTATTTTTCTTCCTTTTTCTGGGGCAGAGAAGCAGAAAAATTAGACCTAACTCAACACACAGAAAGAAGCATTAGTGAAAACACACAGAAAACCCAGAGTATTCAAAATATTAACAGATATTGAAAAAATATTCTTCTTGCTTTTGAAGTCAGTGAAACTGGTAAGATTATTGATGGCCAATTTGTCCATCAATATGTAATTCAAGTGTTGCAGTCTTACAAGTCTAAGAAGACAACTAATGGAACCAAACAAACAAACATTGATGTATACATATTTCTGTTTAAAATCCGCTAAAACTGTACAATTAGCTCCCGATCAATCTCATATCTCCTGTCAGGTTCTAGGTTTTATGCTGAGCCCTTATAGTTTCTCACAATCTTTTCTACCCCTGGGATACCTTGGAACTGGGCACTTGATCAATAAAAGGTGAAATTAAAGGTCATTAAAAGTGACATAGAAAGAATGTATCACTCCAGAGCACTTCTATATAGAATTAATGGGGCCGAGTCCTGGTTTTCTCTCTCTTCCACTTGAGATCCTTCTCACCATTCCCTCACCTTGTGCCTGATATCTACATTTCCTTCCAGGGGCTTTAAAAAATCACTTAGTGGAATATCCTGTCAGATTATTTTACAAAGAAACCATGTATCCCTGGTGATTGTTACTGAAGTTGAACATTTCTTTGTACAGATGAATTGCTTCTGGGTCATAAACTGCTCTGAATCAATGGAACAGAAGATAGTGGAGGGAAATGAACTCTCTCCTGCTTACCTGGGGACATTGAGAGAGGCGTGTCATTTTTTCTGAGTTTCAGAGTACTCATCAAACATTGGAAATATGGTTGCAATACAGAGAGTACCATTCTAAAATTCAATGGGGTTTTTTCTTTTCTTCTTCTTTTTTTTTTTTTTTTGTCAGAACAGGATTTAAAGGTGTATTCTATGCTGCTGGAGGGCACTGTGCCGACCAAGGGCAGAATCTATTTGGCTGTTAGGACAAATTAAACTGACTGTGGTTTTCTCTTTTGTAAACATTTGTTTGATGTCACTTTTACAGATGCTCCATTTTTGTTAAGGATGTTTTTCCATCCTGCAATTTATCATGAGGTTTCTTCCTTATTATTTCTTCCTCTAGCTATTTAGTGTTGGCTTTCCACAGGGGTTCTGGGACCCACTGCCATCTATCAGAGTAATTTCCTCTGCATCTGTCTCCAACAGGAGCTCCCTGAATATCCTTTTGTCATGATATGACAAGATGGCTTTTACCGCAAGATTCTGATTTTTAATCCATGTGGAGGCAATGGAACCTTCTGACTGACTCTCTTTTCCTTTCTCCCCTGCCATTACACTCTTATTTGATACATCTAATTCTATGCATACCACAAAATGTGAAAAAATTACGATTCTCTTCTTTGAAAGTTAAACATGCAACTTCCATTTTTTCTTTTCTATTGCTTTCCTTCCAACAAAATTTCCACAAGAGTGGCCAATTTTTGTCTCTCAAGGCAGCTCTAAAAAAGAGAAAAGAGATAAAATTGCACGATTTAGTGCCACCCAGATACTTGGCCTTATACCAACTAAAAAAAGCTATGGGGAACCTTGCCTTGTGAACTCATAACATTAAAAAGATATATCAAATAATTCTCAAAAAGGGTCTGCAAAGATCTGTGTGCATTCCGTACTTGAATACATTGAAAGCTTTCCCTTTCTAGTCTTACATGTTTCTTGAAATTTGTTTTTTCTCTACTCACTCCTTACAAGTGATGACTCTTCAATGTTAATAATAAACATTGTTGTTAGGTGCTGTCAAGTCAAGTACAATTCATAGCAACTCTATGAATAACAGATTTGAACCATGTCATATCATGTGCCATCCTCCCACCTCCTGACACACTAGAGCCCATTGTAGCAGTCACGGTATCAATCCACCTGGTCTTCGTCTATCTCTCCTTCACTGACCCTCCACTTTTCTGAGCATCATGTTCCTCTCCAAGGAATAGTCCCACCTAGCAACACAATAAAATATGGGTAACAAATAATTGAATAAAAATAATAACTACCATTTTGTTCTTCCTAGTCTTAATTGGAAAAATCTGTTGTCAGGGACAGCTCCAGAATATTTAAAAAGAAACACTGTTAGTCTAGAGACTAAGGTGCACCTAATTCAAGCCATCATCTTCACAATTACTTGCTATGCGTCAGAGAGATGGGCAATGACTAAGGATGATAGAAGAAGAATTGATTCCTTCAAGCAGGGGTGTTGGACAGGAGCCTTGAACATACCATAGGCCACCAAGAAAACAAACAGGTCTGTCTTGGAGAGGGTGAAAGGAAGTTTCTCCTTGGAGGCTAGGCTTTTGAAGCTCTGTCTCGCATACTTTTGACACATGGTCAAGAAGGACCAGTCCTTGAAGAAGGGCATCATGCTTGGAAGGGTGGAAGAACAGTGCAGGAGAAGAAGATCCTGGATGAGATGGTTTGATACAGTAACTGAAGCAATGGAGTTGGTGTGTTGGAATAAGAGACTGGTTCAGGACAGAGTAGGCTTTCAGAGCTGTTACAGGGATCAATATGGGTTGCAGGAGACTCAATGACATATGACAACAACAAAAACTACAGCCTTAATTTGAGTGCTCACCTTTAGATAAATATTTGACAAATTTTACCCAAAAGAGCTTACAAGATTATGCAGATAGACCCACTCCTCTCATGAGACCCACTCCTCTCGTGAAATCTGCTTGTTGGAGGACCTTACCTTTGCTTTGCTATAAGATGCCAAGGCCTGTGTGGCATAGCCTGGAATCATCTAAAGGCTGTGGCTCAGCCCAGAAGCACTCACACCCTGTCCAGGGATATAACCATTGTCTGAAAGATTGGAAGGCTGCTGTTTTAGACTGTATACTGCCCAGAGCAATAGACAGTTACCCCTGCCACCTGGAGACCCTACTTCTGTACCTTCTGGAGACTGGCCCTCCCGTCTAACACCAGGAGCACTAATATGGCAGATACTTGGGCCTTAAATACAGCTATCTAGCTACATCTAGTGGGTTTTATTAAGCTCAAGAAGAAGAGGTCAGTTGAGGGTGCAGTTACAGGAGGGCAACAGTTATCTTGCTCTGAATGGACTGTTGTTCCCAAAAGTGCAGTAACAATATATAGGTCCTTCACAAATCATTGTCACACTCTGGGTTAGTTACAACAACCTAACATCTACTAAGAAAACACTAATATCAAGAAAGCAGAAATCTGCCCCACTCATCATAAAAAAATCAAAATAACCTATCTCATAAAGAAGCAGATACAGATTGTTGGAGAGGATTACATGAACCGGCACATGTCATTACTTAGAATTCAGGTGCTATCTTGCAGTCAGATAGGTTACAAAAAAGGATCAATGAATGAAAAGATCTCATTCTTGATAGTTTTCAAATCATCACAAACACCCGCCACACACACACACACACACACACACACACACACACACACACTGCTCTTGCTTCTTGCTGTATATTATTGAGTCAGAACTGACTCATAACTGATCCTCCAGCAGGTTCTTTCAGAGACAGTAAATCATACTGGAGAAGACTGGTCATTTGTCCTGACAGAGCAGCTGGTGGATTTGAACCACATACCTTGTGTTGACAATGCAATTCCTTACCACTAAGCCACCAGATGGGTCAAATGCGATAATGGTTACCCAGGGTAGACAGTGGTGGAGCTTCCCCATTAGAACATGCTTGGAAGCAGGAACGACATCCACTTCCAAAGTACCTAGTCTCTGGAAACCCTATGAACTTGGAGAAATGATGAAAGTTATACGAATGTTCAGGTCTTTTGTTCATAGGGTCACTATGAGTCATCTACGATTCAAAAGCACTTAACAACGACAACAACAAATGACCAGAGCACTTGTTTATGGCAACCAAAAGTTCTGAAACACAAACAGTCAGCACCAAGCTCATTCTCCAGTTCACATCATGGGCACAACTCCTGACCCTGGTTGGAACGCCATTATTTCCTACCATAAGTCTAATGGTTTTCACTTGATCTGAGTTTTGAGTTATAAGAAAACCAGAAACTTTCAGCAGTTTTCCCAGATTCGGTGTTCTTAGCACAAGTTCTCAGGAAGATGTCTTTAGGGAAAGAGCACTGGACTAAGAACCAACCGAATTCCAGTACATTTAATGCTAAACAAAACCTAAGACCTTCTGCTTTCCAGTGGATTTCAACTCATAATGACCCACACTCGGACTTGTGAAGCTATAAATCTCAAAGGGAGGAGACCATCCATTTTTATCATGAAGAGTACCCAGGGGACTTGAACCTCTGATATTTCAAGTAGCAGTGTGAAATGGACCACACTATGCTGTTAGAACTCTTTATATTTAATTCATAATTTAAATTAGTTTATTTTTACTGAGTACTTGTGGTGTAGCTGGTCCTTTATACACATTGTCTCTAATGCCTACAAATTTCTGTGAGGTTGATGCGCAGTGACTTTTAATTAGGGTGATTCTCCCTCAACCAGGGGACATTTGGGCATGTCTGCAGATATTTTTTGTTATCATGACTCAAGGCAGTGGAGTAGCGCTATTGGTATCTGATGGTTAATGGCCAAGAGTGCTGAGAAATACACTTCAATGAACAGGATTCTCTTCACAACCAAGAATTATCCAGCTCAAAGTACCAACAGTCATGCAGTTGATTACTTCTACTAACTGAAAGATTGACAGTTCCAATCCATTGGTAGTTCTATGGTAGAAAAGCCTGGTAACCTGTACCTATAAAGAAGATAATTAAGAATATCCTTTTAAAAGGCATATATGATTGGGTATTACTGTCATGACAGGAGTCCAGAATGAAGGCTGCACAGTGGAGTGGACTTGGGGGGAGGGATTGCATAACAATGAAAGAGTTTTTTCTTTTACTTTTCAAGAAGAGTGAATTAGGGGGAGGGTGTGGTCAGGGAGAAAAGTGGAACAATGAATGAATGGAAACCTTAAGTCTCTGTAAACTTTGATTAAAATTAATTAAAAAAAAGGGGGGGGGGAAGCAGATGCAATGAAAACCCCAGATAAAGAGAATTAGAAGAAATGTGTTGATGTAGAGTTGTTTGAACAGCTACAGAAAAAGAAGCAAATGATGTAAGAAACAACGAAACTCATTAAGAGAGCAAATAACCCAGAGAAAGTAATCCAGAAAATACATATTAAAGAGGAGCAAACGATACAGATATGTTGTTGTTGTTGTTATGTGCCGTCGAGTCATTTGGGACTCATAACGCAGATTGTTGATAGATCGTCCACCAATCCTAACGCCATGCTTCTCATAGAGCCCAGCCTCTCGGATAATCTGCTGTGCATACAGGCTGAAAAGGTATGGAGATAGGACACAGAATAAATAAAAAAGATTGACTTGATAGTATAAAGTGGTACAATAATTTAAAAGAACATCATAAGATAGAATGGGCACAGCCAACCCAGTACTAGAAATCACAGAAAGCATGAAAATACAATCCAGAATTTTAAAACATAAATGGTAGAAGTGTCTATCATGCTGGTGGGACAAAAAAAAAGTAGATGTAATGATACTACAAGAAAAAGCAGATATGAAATGTAAATAAAGTGGAAAAAAATAGAATCATGTGGGATGACATAAAAAGGAACCCTAATGGAATTCCAGAACATGGGAGTGACAGGGGAAATCACTGAGAAAATTGTGAACAATGTATTAGAATAAAATTCCCAGGTATTTTGAGGAATGGGGAAATCCACATTCAAAAGCACAGTGAACATCAAATAGACTAGAGCCCAAAGAAAAACATTATGACATATCATAATCAAATTCTCCAAATTAAAAGATAAGGATAGAATACTAAAAACAGCATGAGAAAAACAAAGGGTTAACTATAGAGGTGAAACAATCAGATTAAATTCTGATTTCTCAGTAGAAACCATGTGAGCTAGAAGACAATATATAGAAAGTTGAAAGAAAACTACTGCTAGCCAATGATCCTATACCCAGCAAAGCTCTCCATCAAATAAGAAGGAGAAATTAGATCCTTCATGGAAAAGAAGAAACTTAAGGAATTTCTGAAAACAAGACCAAAACTACAAAACATTTTAAGTGAAGTCCTTCACAATGAGACACCAAAGGAAAGTGGATGGAGCATAGTTACCAGAAACAACAGAAAAAAGAAAAACAAACCAACCCAAAATGGCAATAGTAATACCTGACCTGACCATAATCACATTTAATGAGAATGGACTAAATGTGCCAATTAAGAGAAAAATAGTAGTTGACTGGATAAAAAAAAATAAATCCCATCAGAATATTGACTACAAGAGACACCTCTAAACAACAGAGAGAAAGACAAAGTCAAACTTAAAAAAAATTTTCAGAAATGAAGGAATATATATATATATATCCCCCAATATACCAAGCAAATGGTAACTACAAAAAAACAGGAGTGGCAATACTAATCTCTGATGAAATAGACTTTAGAATGAAAACCACCATAAAAGATTGTGCATTATGCACTGATTAAAGGCACAATAGATCAAGAAGACATAACCTCGGTCAACACTTACACACCAATTGATAGACCTGCAATATACATAAAACAACAGTTAACAGAATTAAAGAAGGAAATAGACAGCAGCATAATCGTGGTAGAAGACTTCAACATACCATTATCACCAAAGGATAGGTCAACTGAAAACAAACAACAAAGATGCAGAATATCTAAACTATACAATCAGCCAACTTGACTTTGTGGATGTATTCAAAGTAATGCATCTAACTAAAACTCAATTTACAATTTACTTTTTTGGCAAGTGCACATGATACATTCTCCAAAATCAATCACATATTAAGAGACAAAGCAAGCCTCAGCAAATTAAAAAAACCACAACACAACAAACCAACAAAATAACATAAACAAACAACAAAACATTGAAATAATACAAATTATCATCTCAAACTACTATGACATAAAACTAGAAATTAACCACAGGAGGGTAAAACTTACAAAACTACCCATGTGGAAACTGAATAACTCCCTGCTAGAAGACAATTGAGTTATAAGAGGAATAAAGAATAAAATAAAAAAAAAGTTCCTTGAAACAAATAAAAATGAAAATACAACATACTGAAACCTTACAGCTAAGGCGGTCCTCAGGGGGAAGTTCATAACAAAGGCACAATCATAAAAAAGGAAGAGAGAAGAAAAATCAATGATCTAATTCAACACTTTCATCAAATAGAAGATAATCTAAATTTGCAGCCTGTAGAAGAAAGAAAATTATAAGCACAAGAACTGAAACCAATGAGACAGAAAACAACAACAACAACAAAGCACAAATTGAAACCATCAATAAGACAAGGATCTGGTTTTTCAAAAGGTTCAATAAAATTGACACACCACTGACAAACTTAACTAAAGGGGAAAAAAGAGAAGACACAGATAACTCAATTAAGAAAGGATAGAGATTATATTACAATAGAACCAGATGAAATTAAATCAATAATTTTGGAATACTATGAAAAATTATCACAACAAATTGTGATTAACCTTGAGGAGAATGGGAATCCCAGAACACTTAATTTCACTTATGTGAAACCTATAAATTAGACCAGGAAGCAGTCCTCAGAACAGAGCAGGCAAATACTGCAAGAATCAAAATAAGAAACGGAGTGTGTCATGGATGCATCCTGGCTCCAGAACTTTTCAATCTATATGCAGAACAGATCATTCGGAAGGCTGGACTTCATTTAGAAAGAGTGTGGCATCAGGATTAGAGGAAGGCTCATCAACAACCTACATTATGCAGATGATATGACCTTGCTTGCTGAAACTGAGAAGGACCTGAAATGCTTGCTGCAGAAGGTCAAATGTCTTTACTACATCAATTACTAAGCTCATATAGTTCTTGTTATTTGCTTTGTTAAGGTGGTCAATTATGTTGATTGTTTTTCTTATGTTTCCTTAATTGTGTATCTGTTATGAATCCCACTTGGTCATGATGAATTATTTTTTTTGTGCCTTTGAATTCTATTTGCTAGGATTTTGTTAAGGATTTTTGCATCTATATTCATGAGAGATATTGGTCTGTAGTTCAAAATTGGGAAGGGTGTATGCCAGGGATATGTCCTCTCTCCATACCTTTTCAATCTGTATGCAGAGCAGATTATCCGAGAGGCTGGGCTCTATGAGGAGAATTGTGCCATCAGGATTGGTGGAAGATCTATTAACAATCTGTGTTATGCAGATGACACAACACTGCTTGCTGAAACTGAGGAGGACATCATGCACTTGCTGCAGAGGATCAAGGACTGCAGACTTCAGTATGGACTGAGGCTCAATGTCAAGAAGACAAAGATCCTCACCACTGGACCAATTGGTAGCAGCAGGATGGATGGCGAAGAGATTGAGATTGTTCACAGCTTCAGTTTGCTCAGCTCCACGGTCAACACTCTTGGCACCAGCAGTCAGGGAATCAAAAACCGTATTGAGATGGGAAAGTCTGCTGTTAATGACCTCTCTAAAATACTCAAGAGCAA
>NW_006400051.1:1996238-1998117 GCF_000299155.1 Elephantulus edwardii | reverse complement strand
CGCAGGATAGAGCAGGGTTTAGGACTGTTGTGCATAGGGTCGCTATGAGTCGGAAATGACTCGACGGCACATAACAACAACAACAACAACCTTATCAATATAATATTGAAACATGGTCAGTGATTTGGCCATACCCAGAGGTAAAATCTCTCCACTGATATATTTTTTTTTCATTATACTGATTTACTTAAAAAGTTCATAAAGTCTGTATACATTGTTTAACTTAAGTAACATTGGTGTCCGATCTTCTCTGAATATTTGATAGAATTCAGCTGTGAAGCCATTTGGTTCAGGGCTTTTTATGACCTGTTCAATGTCTTCTTTTGTGAAGAGGTCTGTTAAATGTTCTACATCTGTCCTTGATAATCTGGGTAGGGCATGAATTTCAAGGAATTTGTCCATTTTATCTAGGTTTTTAAATTTATCAGGGCACAGTTATACATGTTGTTGTTATGTGCTGTCCAGCCACCTGTGACTCAAAGTGACCCCATGTACAATAGCTCTAAACTCAGATACATCCATCTGCATTGCATGACTCACTGTATCAATCCATCTCCTGCAGGGACTTCCTGCACTGCACTGTCCCTCCATCCTTTTGAGCATGATGTCCTTCTTCAAGGACGGATCCCTCCTGACCACATGCTCAAAGTAAGTAAGACAGAGCTTCAAAATCCTAGTCTCCAACGAGAAACTTATTTTCACTCTCTCCAAGACAGACCTATTTGTTTTCTTGGCAGCCCATGGTGTTTTCAAGACTCTTTTCTAAAACCAAAACTCAAAGGCTTCTTCTTCTCTCATTCTTGATCATTATCCAGCTCTCTGATGCATAACAAGTAATTGTGGGGATCAGGCTGGATCATGGGCTGGATCAGGCTTACCTTAGTCTCTAGACTTACACGATTGCTTCTCAGAACTCTGGAAATGTCCCTGACATTTAGCTAATGCAATATGTCCTTTGATTTCCTGGCCTGCTTTTGCCAAGAGTTTTGCAGAAAACCAACATCTTTCCTGATAAAAATACCCAGTAATATTGTTATGGAAAAGAATTTCCTCAACATAGTGAAAAGTGTGTACACACAGACACACACACACACACACACACACAGGAGCCAATATCATTCTCAATAGAGAAAGACTAAAAGCATTTTCCTTGAGAACAGGGACTAGACATGGATATCCTCTGTCACCACTTCTATTCAACTTTGTATTGGAGGTGCTTGCTAGGGCAATAAGACAAAAGAAGGAAATAAAAGGCATCTAAATTGGCAAAGAGATATAAGCTTTCACTATATGCAGATGATATGGTTGTGTACACAGAAAACCCCAAGGACTCAAAAAACCTGTTAGAGCTAGTCGAACAATTTAGTAGAATGGCAGGATACAAGATCAATATCCAAAAATCGGTGGGAATCCTCTAGCATAACAAAGAGAACTCAGAGAAGGAAACCAAGAAAGCAACACTACACAAATTGAGATACTTGGGAGTGAACCTAATTAGAAACACAAAAGACCAGTATAAAGAAAACTACAGAAAATTTCTGCAACATAAAATTGTTGTTGTTATGTGCTGTCAAGTCACCTGCGACTCATAGCGACCCTATGTACAACAGCCCTAAACTCTGCCCTATACTGTGTCAATCTCACTGTCTCTGACACACTTACCCCATTACCTCAGTCACTGAATCAATCCTCCTTAGAGACGGTCTTCCCCTCCTGCGCTGTCCCTCCACTCTCCCAAGCATGATGTCCTTCTCCAAGGACTGGTTTCTCCTTGAAACATGTCTAAAGTAGGTCAGACAAAGCTTCAGAATCTTTAAATCCAAGGAGCAGCTTGATTTAACCCTCTCTAGGACAAACCTGTTCATTTTCTTAGCAGTCC
>NW_006400051.1:1979832-1994987 GCF_000299155.1 Elephantulus edwardii | reverse complement strand
ATATTCTCTCATTCTTCATTATGTCTGGGAAGTTTTCCTCTAGTAATTTTTCCACAACTTTTTCAGTGCCTTTACTTGATTCTTCCTTTTCTGGGATTCCAATGATGCGCATGTTATTTTTCTTGATGGCGTCCCACATTATTCTTAAGTTTTCTTCTTTTTCCTTCTTTTTTTTAATCTGCTTTTTGCTGTAGCAGATCAGTGGTGACAATTCACTGACTCTGTGTTCCATCTTATCAACTATGCTCATATGTCCTTCCACCATGTTGACTGCTTCTGAAACATTGGACCTTATATTTTGAATGGTGGAATCTTGTTTTTCCAGTGCCACTAATGCCTGATTTGTTTTCTCTGCAATGTTCTGCGTTGTTTTTTTTTAGCTCCTCCAGGTCTTTGCTTGTAGCATCCTGTAATTCATCAAGTTTGTCTTTCATCCATTGGATATATTCAGTCACTCCTCTTTTAAATTCTGTGTCAGAATGTTCCATAAGACTTTCTGGCTTCCAGTAATACACTGGTACTGTGTCGCCCTTTGTGAGTGACATCTTGCTTTGCTCTGGTGTATTGTGTGGGATAGTTTGCTTTCTTCGAGACAGTGATAATGTGTTCTTGATCTGAAGACAATGCTCTTGAGATCAGTTGGGCAGCTACCAAACTTGTGCATTTCTCTGACTTTCTGACTTCAGAAAAATGTCAGTTCAGAGCTTGCTAGAGCAATCTCTTGTTGCTAAGACAGGTCAAGGTACTCCCGTTTAAAGTCAAGTTGATTACCCAGACATGTAGGCACTGGTGTGGAGCCAAATGGGGTGAGGCAGGCAAAGGGTTGGGTGATCGCAAGGGCAGGTCAAACACTTGAGGGACCTTGCTCAAACCTCTGCTGTCTCAGTGTGCTCACGACTGGGGTCCTTACTCAAATTCCTGCTGTCCGTTTCCTACCCAGTGGTTTTCTCAGTATTCCCTGCCTGGTGGCACTTACTCAGGTGCCCTCACACAACATCCCATGCTCCATCAGGGTCCTGGATCTGACAGAATCCGAAAAGTCAAGGTCAAATTCCCACCGACCCAGTAGCCTCTGGCTGGTCTGCAGAGTCCACAGAAGCCAGCTGGCTGGCTCATTTTGGGCAGTTGGTGTAGCCCAAGAGAGCTTGACCAAATTCCCCACCAGTGGGCATGCCCTTAGGTGCTCTCCCAGGTAATCAGCAATGCCTCAGTAAACACAGCCAAGATTCTATCAGCCTTTCTCCTGCCAGGTTAGTTCCACAACAGCTTGGCTGATTGCTCCGGGTAACGGGCTGGATCCATGGTGGTGCCCTAAGGTCACAGGGCTGTGGTGGGGGCTGAGGTGCATCTTTGTGGAGCTGCAAGGGGGGCAGGCGAAGGGGAGGAAAGCAAGGGACTAGGGGGCAAAGGAGCGTAGGGCTTGGACACTACCACCAAGAGGTAGGGGGCGGGGCTTGGGCGCTGCTGGGGGTTTATGCAGCAGCACCCTGTGTGTTGGGAGTCACAGGCGTGGGCTGCAGGGGGGTCACACAGTGGCGGGTAGTCTTCCCTCCTCTGGGGTCTCACGGTGTTTGCTTCTCTGGAGTTCCACGGTGGCTGTATTGGTGCCAAGAGTGTTGACTGTGGAGCCAAGCAAACTAAAGCTGTAAACTCAATTTCTTCACCATCCATCCTAATGCTGCCAATTGGCCCAGTGGTAAGAATCTTTGTCTTCTTGACATTGAGCCTCGATCCATATTGGAGGGTGCAGTCCTTGACCCTCTGTAGCAGGTGCTTCAATTTCTCCTCAGTTTCAGCCAGCAGGGTTGTGTCATCTGCAAAATGAAGATTGTTGATGAATCTTCCTGCAATCATGATGCCGCATTTCTCATATAGCCCTGCCTCCCAGATTATCTTTTCTATATATGAGACACAATAAAAGACCTAAATAAATGGAAAAAATATTTCCTGTTCATGTGTAGGAAGACTCAATACTGGGAAAAAGGCAATCCTACAGAAAGCAATCTACATGTTCAATGCAATCTCAATATATATTCAATGCAATCCCAATCCAGATACCAAATTCACTTTTCTAGGACATGCAAAGGAAAATTGTCAAGTTTACTTGAAGGGATAAGAGACCTCAAAGAAGCAAAGTACTTCTGAAAACCAAAAATGAAGTGGGAGGCAAAACACTTCTTGACGTACTACACAGCATTAGTAACCAAAATGGCATGGAACATGTACAATAACAGGCAAATAGACCAGTGGAGCAGATAGACCCATCTCTTATGGTCAGCTGATACTCCACAAGAAAATAAAATCTATCAAATGGGAAAATGACAACATCTTCAACAAATGGTGCTGGCAAAACTAGACTTCCACCTGCAGAAAGCTGAAACAGGATCCACATCTCACACCATACACAAAATTCAAATCAAGGTGGACAGGATACCTGGGAGTAAAGTCCAAAACCATAGAGTTCATCAGAGAAAAACTGGGATCAAGCTTAAATGGCCTAGTCTATCATATAAAGAGATTGCCAAATATACTCAGAAGTGCATAAAATGGAGAGGATAAAATCAATGAATGGGATTGTCTCAAAATTAAATCTCAATGTACATAAAAAATGTTTTCAACAGAGTTTAAAGAAAACCTAGTGACTTGGAAAAAAACTTTTGTCAATAACATTTCAGACAAGGGTCTCATATAAAAAGTTTCTAGAATCCTACAAGGCATCCAGAAAAAGACTGGCAACACAATCACAAAATGGGTAAAAGACAGGGAAAGACTTTTCATAGAGGAAGATATTTGGATGGCCAATAGACACAAGAAGAGATGTTCAAAATGATTAGCAATAAGAGAGATGCAAAACAAAAACACAATGAGATACCATCTCACTCCAGCAGCAGTAGTAAAGTATAACAGGACAGCAAGGAAATAAATGTTGGAGAGGATGTGGCACGATAGGAACTCTTATACATTGTTGGTGGGATTGTAAAATGGTGCAACCACTCTGGAAGTCAGTTTGGCATTTCCTCAGAAAGCTGAACATAGAAATTCCATATGACCCAGTTATTCAACTGCTTGGAATATACTCCAAGAAAATGAGAAATGAGGGACAGAGACTTTTACATCAATGTTCATCACAGCGTTATTCACCATTACAAGACCATGAAAACAGCCCAAATGTCCAAGAAAATAGAATGGACTGAGAAATTATGGCACACATTCACATGATGGAATACTATGCAGAATGCATGAGAAATTCTTTTTATTGCTTGCTCATTTTTTGTTTTTTAATTATACATTAGTTTACCTGCAAAGTTTGTATACACTGCCCCTCCCACTGGATCCCCCTCACCTCCTCAACCCACCCCCTTCCACACATCAAATGATTATCCCACTGTCCATCCTCAGCCCTCTGCTCCCCCCTTAGATCCTCATACACGTTAACTTGTTATCTATTTCTATAATACTTGTCTTATACAGTATTTTCCTTTACATTGCAATGATTTTATAAATCACTACCTGACTTGGATCGGACTAGAGTGTATTATGTTAAATGAACTAACTCAGTCCTGTAAGGACAAATGACATATAAGACCAATACTGTAGAACTAGTATGAGGATCCAAAGGGGGAAGGGGGAGACGAGAGAGAGGAGGATAGAGGGTGGTAAATCATAGGGTCACAATTTGATGAGTGGAGGGAGAAGTGGATAAAGGAAATGGGAAAGATCTGATAGGGAAAACAATGTATATGAACTTTGTAAATAAACCATTATAAAACAAACATTTTATTTTTAAAAAAATGTATACGTGCAGGTAACAAATCAGAGGCCCATCCTTTTGATGTATGTATTGTGTTACCTCCCACACCGTGCCCTGCCAGCATCCAGCTCCATTCACTCTCCTTGCTCCTCTGGCATCTCACATCTCCTCTGTCTTGATAGCTCAGGCCTCCTACCCCCTCTGTCCTCTCATTTCCTCATCCCTCCCTTTTAATTTTGGTGCTCCTGTCTCAGGGAGGAGTGGAGGGGAGCAATGTTTAACATGGTGGCAAAGGAGGTCTACATGTGCATCTGGCAGGAAGGTGTCTAGTAGCAGGAGGGCGCCTGGTGGCAGGAGGGTTTCATTTGAAAACCCTATGTACAATAGAGTACACTTAGGTTAGACTAGTATATATGACACTGAAGAGTTGGGAATCAAAAAGGAAAAGGTATGGTTGCAAACAGACCCCATGATTGGAACATGGAATGTGAGAGGTATGAATGTAGGAAAATTTGACATTATAAAGGAAGAAATGGAACACATAAATATGATATATCAAGCATTGGTGAAATGAAATGGATTGACATGGACTATTTTTAATTAGACAATCATATGATATACTATAATGGAAATGAAAAGGTGAGAAAAAGCAGGGACACATTCATAGTTAAAAAGATTGTCTCTAGATACATCTTGAAATATAATGTTGTGAGTGAAAGGATAATATCCATATGAATACAAGGAAGACTTGCTAATACCATTGTTATTGTTGTTGTTGTTATGTGCCATCAAGTCACTTGTGACTCATAGTGGCTTTATCCTCTGCCAATCTTATTGACACACCTACCTTCATTGCGCCAGTCACTGAATCAATCCATTTCATTGAGGGTCTTCTTTTAATACGCTCTCTCTCCACCCTCCTAAGCATGACATCCCTCTCTAAGGACTGATCCAGGCCAAAGTAGGTCAGATAAAGCTTCAGAATCCTTGCCTCTAAGGAGTATCTGGCTTCACCCTCTCCAGGTGAACCTGTTTGTTCTCCTAGTAGTCCATGTAGTCCATGTTATATTCAATACTCTTTTCCAGCACCAAAGCTCAAAGGCATCAATTCTCCTTCTATCAACTTTAGTCATTGTCCAGCTTTCTGATGCATAGTAAGTCATTTCAAAGACCATGGCCTGAATCAGGTGCATCTTAATCTCGTGACTGACATAGTTGCTCTTCGGTACTTTGGAGAGGTTTCTGACAGCAGACTTTCCCAGTGCAATTAGTCTTTTAATTTTCCAACTGCTGCTATAAAATGTGTTGTTTGGGGAGCCAAAGAAACTGAAGCTGTTAACAATCTCAGTAACTTCACCATCTATTATGATGTTGTCAATTGACCGAGTGGTGAGAATCTTTGTTTTCTTATTTTGAGCTTCCATCTATATTTAAGGTTGCAGTCCTTGACCTTCTGCAGCAAGCACTTCAGGTCCTCCTCAGTTTCAACAAGCAGGGTTGTTTCATCTACTATTATTAAAATTTATTCAACAACAATCACAACTAAAGATGATTATAATTATAATAGATGATTCTTACCAAATATTATAGTCAGAAATACATCAAATATGTAATCAACATACATTAGTAATAATGGGTGACTGGAATGCAAAAGTTAGAAACCAGGAAGAAGGATTGGTAGTTGGACGTGGTGACAGAAATGAGGCTGGAAACAGAATGATAGAATTCTGTTCAATCAACGACTTATTCATTGCAATTACCTTTTATAATAAACAAATGGTGACTAACACTATGGACCTTACTTAATGGCCTACACCGGAACCAGAATGATTACACATGTGGGAAAAATAAGATCTCAATTTCAGCTTTTAAAAGTATACAAGTCCAAACTGAAGCTAAAGAAAATAAAATCTACAAAAACCAAAGTTTGACCTTAAGTCTACCCCTCCTGAATTTTAAGATCACCTCAGAAATAGGTTTGAGTCTTTGAAAACTAATGAGTTAAGACCAGATGAGCTGTGGGAAGATATCAAGAATACCATCCAAAAAGAATGTAAAGGGTCATTACAAAGATGGAGGAACAAGGAAAGGCCAAAATGAATGCCTAGACCCCCAAGAAACCACAGCAAGAGGAAAAAATCAAGATGTTAAGGAGCTGAAAAGAAGATTTAAAAGGGCAACGCGGGAAGATAAAGAAAAGAATTATATCAAAATGTACAAAGAGCTGGAGTTGGAAAATCAAAAGGGACGACCTTGTTCAGCATTCCTTAAGCTGAAGGAACTGAAAAACATATTCAAACCACAAGTTGCAATATTTAAGGATGCTGTGGGCAGAATGTTGAATAACCTAGCAAGCATAAAAAAAAGATGGAAGGAGTACACAGTCATCATACCAAAAATAATTGACTGACACAGAAGAATTTAATAAAACAACATATGATCAAGAGCTTATGGTGATGAAGGTAGAAGTTCAAGATGTTCTCAAGGAACTGGCATAAAATGAAGACCCAGGAATTGATGACATCACAATTGACATATTTCAACAAACAGATGCTGCCCCGGGTGTGCTCGCCAAGGTGGGCCAATAAGTTTGTAGGACCACCATCTGACCAATTGTCTGGAAGAGACCAACATTTGTTCCCATTCCAAAAAAAAACACAAAGTCAACTCGGAAGAGTGTGAAAGTTATTGAACAATATTAATAACACATGCAAGTAAGATCATGGTGAAAATTATCAAAAAAACAACTGGAACAACACCTTATCAGAGAACTGCCAGATATACAGGCTAGGTTTAGAAGAGGCCATGGGACTAGGGACATTATCACCAATGTCAAATGGATCTCGGCTGAAAGCAGGGAGTACCAGAGGAATGGTTATCTGTGTTTCAGTTACTATGCAAAGGCGTGTGACTGTGTGAATCACAACAAATTGTGGCTAACTCTGAGAAGAATGGAAATCCCAGAACACTTGATTGTGCTAATGTGAAATACTTGAACCAGGAGGCAGTCATCAAAACAGGGGAAAGAAACACTTCATGGCTCAAAATAAAAAAAAATGGTGTACACCAGAGATGCATCTTGTCTTCAAACTTTTTCAATCTATATACAGAACAGATCATACAAGAAGCTGAGTTCTATGAGGAGGAGTGTGGCATCAGGATTGGAGGAAGGCTTATCAACAACCTGTGTTATGCAGATGATACAAACTTTCTTGCAAAACTGAGAAGAAACTGAGGCATTTTCTGCAGAAGGTCGAAGTCTACAGTCTTCAACGTGGATTGAGGCTCAACATCAAGATCACAAAAACTGTCACCAATGGGCCAATTGGCAGCATCATGATAGATTCTGAAGAGATTGAGATTGTTAATAGCTTCCGTTTTCATGGCTCCACAATCAACACTCTTGGTTCCAGCAGCCAGGAATTCAAAAGGTGAATTGGATTTGGAAAATCTGCTCTTAGGGCCTTCTCCAGAATCCTGAAGCACAATTATGTCTTTCTAGAGACTTAGGTGCACCTGATCCAAGCCATGGTCTTTGCAATTACTTGCAATGCATCAGAGAGCTGGAAAATGACAAAGGATGATAAAAGAAGAATTAATGCCTTTGAGGTGTTGTGCTGGAGAAGAGTTTTGGGTATATCATGAACTGTGAGAAGAACAAACAGGTTCTTCCTAGAGAGGATGAAACCAGCCTACTCCTTAGGCAAAGATTCTGAAGCTTCATCTGGCATAATATTTGCATGTTGCAGTGAGGGACTAGTCCTTACAGAGGACCATCATGCTTGAAGTGTAGAAGGACAGCCCAAGAGAGAAAGACCATGGATGAGACAGATTGACTCAATGACTGAGTAATAAGAGTAGGTGTGTCAGAGACAATGAGGTTGGCTCAAAATAGAACAGGTGAGATTTTTTTAATTACATAAGTAGCAAAATATGTTAACTGGGCTCCAAGATGTTTCTTATTGTTTCTTTTCTTATTTTCTGACCTGTTTCTATAATCAAATCTTTGTTTCTATAATCACATCTTTGTCAGAAGGCAGAAAAATCAAGGTTTTGCATGTACACACACATCCATAACAGAGTATTTTTTTTAATTTGTTTTCATCTTGTTAACAGACACTCCTATGAAAAATGTTATTTTTCCCCAATTACATTCTTTAGATTACTTTCTTTTAATTCAGGAAGCTTCTGCTTTGATCAGTTTAAGGAATATCCTCAGTCAGATGGATTGCCACAGTGACTGCAGCAATAGGTAAAAGTGTATCAGAAAGAGTGAGGATGGCATAGGATAGAACAGAACTCAAATCTGTTTTCCTTATGCTCACTATGAGTCAAACTTGACTAGATAGCACTTAACAGCAACAACAACTAAGGTAACACATGACTTCAGACTTCCTGTGTCTGAAACCAACTCTCCAACACATCTCAGAAACTACTTCAGTTTTCTTGTTCATGAAAAGTGGAATAGGAACGAACATAATAACTAGTGCTTAGGATTTATATGTTGTTGTTGTTGTTGTAGTCTTTATTGTTAGGTGTCATTGACTCGAGTGACCCTATGAACAAAGGATCTGACTCCTGTTCTACACACAGGAGCCCATTGCAGCAGTCACCATGTCAATCCACCTATTTGACGGTCTTCCTCTTCTTCGCCGCCCTTCCGCCCTTCCCTATATCATATCCTTATCCAAGGAATAGCACCTCCTTGAAACATTCCCAAAGTATGTGAGGTGAAGCCTTATCATTATTGCCTCCAAAGAGCACTCAGGCTGCACCTTCTCTAAGATACATTGGTTTGTTCTCTTGGCAGTCCATGGGATGTTCAGTGTTCTTCTCCAAAACCACAGCTCAAAGACATCAATTCTTCTTCAGTCATCCTTATTCATTGTCCAGCTCTCAGATGCATAGCAAGTAATCAGAAAGACTATGGCCTGAATCAGGCACATCTTAGTCTTCAAGATGACATCACTACTCCTTAATAATTTGGAAAGGTCCCTAACTGAAGATTTTCCCAGTGTAATGCATCTCCTTATTTCCAGACTGCTTGTACCATGGGTGTTAATTGTGGATCCAAACAAAATAAAACTGTTGACAGTTTCAATCTCCTTTTCATTCATCATGACGTTGCCTATCAGTCCAGTGGTAAGAATCTTTATTTTCTTGATATTAAGATTGGTAGCAGGGATGTTTTCATAATTTTCAGAGATTATACATTCTTCATGAATACTTTTGTATTGTTGCTTGCAAATATGCATTTCCAAACTTGAAATATAAGTGTGAACAGTGTGTACCAGTTGAAAGCTTTCACTTCATTTGTGTTTTTTAATTAAGGATTTAAATGTTCTCCCAATTACAAAGTGATTTTGAATATTGGACCTAATAATCAGTTTTAATATCTGCTTTGCATTTTCACACATGGTCAGTTGTGACATGTAAACTTGATTTGTCAAATTTTATGCTGTGTGAAAAACTAACTACTTTATGTATTTTTTTAAAGCGATATATGATAGGGTATTATGGTTATCACAAGAGTCCAAAATGAAGGTTACATAGTGGAGTGTACTTGCTGCCGGGGGAACTGTATACCAATGAAGGAATTTTTTCTTTTACTTTTCAAAGAGAGGACAGAACTGGGGAGAGGGGTGGGCAGGGAGAAAAGTGCAACAATGAATGAATGGAAATCCAAAATCTCTGTAAATGTTCATTAAAACTAATAAAATTAAAAAAATAAGAAAAAAAAGATTCAATCCATACTGAAGGCTGCATTCCTTGATCTTATGCAACAAGTGCTTCAAGTCCTCCTTACTTTCAGCACGCAAGGTGTGTTATCTGCCTAACACAGGTTATTAATGAGTCTCTCTCCAATCCTGATGCCTCACTTCTCCTCATAGAATCCAGCTTCTCAGATAATTTCAGGGTACAGATTTAATAGGTATGTAGAGAGAATACAACTCTGAAACACTTCCTTCCCAATTCCAAACCATACAGTGTTCCCCTGCTCTGTTTGCACAATAGCCTCCTGTTCCAGGTGTAGGTTTCACATGAGCACAAACAATCAAGTGCTCTGGGATTCCCATTCTTCTCAAAGTCAACCACAACTTGTCATTAACCACAGTCAAATACCTTCACTTAGTCAAGAAAGTATAAATAAACATTCTTCTGTTGTTCCTTACTTTGAGCCAGGGTCCATCTGCATCAGCAATGATACCTTTGGTGCCATAGCTTTTTCCAAATCCTGCCTGAACTTCTGATAATTTCCTATCTATGGACTGTTCCACCCTTTCTGTGGCTGATCTTCATGCTTGTATGTGATATCAAAGATATTGTTAAATAATTTCCACATTCAATTGCATCACCTTTCTTGGGAATAGGAACAAATACGGAGCTGTCCTCCAAATTTCCTGGCATAGACTGGTGAGTGCAATCAAGGCTGTATCTGGTCAATTAGTATCCCATTGATTCCAGGGACCTACTTTTTAGCCAGTGCCGTCAATGAAGTTTCTACTTCCTCTTTGATTACCATTGGCTCCTTTTCATATGTTACTTCCTGAAATTTTTCAGTGTCAATCAATTATTTCTTGTACAGTGACTCTGTGTATCCCCTCCATCTTCTTATGATATTTTCTGGGTCATTCAATACATTGTCCATAGCATCTTTCAAGATTGTGACACAAGGCTTATATTTATTTTTTAGTTCTTTCAGCTTGAGAAATTCAGATTGAGTTCTTCCCTTTTTATTCTCTAATTCCAACTGTGTGTACATTCCATTAGAATACTTAGCTTTGTTCTTTTGAGTTGCCCTTTGAAATCATCTATCAGCTCTGATACTATGACATCTTTTCCTTTTGTTTTGGTTTCATGATGCTCCAGTGCAATCTTTAAAGTCTCTCCTGACATTCATTTTGATTTTTTCTTTCATCTCTGTTTTTGTAAATATTTTTTCTTTCTTCATGGATCATATCCTTGATATCATCCCACAACTCATCTGGTCTTCTCTCATTGGTGTTCAGTGCCTCAAACTTATTCCTAAGATGATCATGAAATTCGGATAGAATTGATTCAAGATCATATTGTGATTCCTCTGGACTTATTTTCATTTCCTTTGTCCTCAGTTTGAACTTGAATATGATGATCTGACCCACATTCTGACTCTGGCCTATTTTGACTGCAGATAATGAGCTTCTCCAGCAATTTCTTCCACAAAAGTAGTCAATTTTAATAATCCTATGCAGCCCATCAGGTGAGATCCATGTGTAAAACTGTCAGTTCTATCTTTTCAAAAAGGCATTTGCCATGAATAAAATATTTGTAAATATAAAATTCAATTATTCTATTTCCAGCTTCATTTCTATCCCCAAGCCCGTATTTTCCAACTACTATTCCTTCTTCACTGTTTCCTACTTTTGTATCCCAGTCATCAATTATCATTAATGAATCTTAATTGCATGTTGAGTTAATTTCCAGTTTTCCAACATTAAAGCTATGCACATTCCATGTTCCAATGGTTAAATGATGTTTGTTATTGTTTTTCCTCATTTCAACTGACTTCCAATCTGGCCTATACTACTACACAACTCTAACTATCCTCTTTCTTTAATGCTCATAGAGTTTTCAACGGTTTGTTATTTAGGAAGTAGATGGCCCATCTTGCTTCCTACTTAGATTTATATAACTGTAATTAATCCAAGTAAAGTGCTTGGTGTGTGCCTAATAGCTATGCATTTGTTGCCTTATTCAAACTATTTAACTTTCCTTGGAAGTTAACTACTTGAAAAAAAATAACTGTAAGCATTAGTGTTGGTATACCTGGCTAATTATACACATATGCAAATAATTATCCCTCTCTTACTTTTGGCATCTGAATAAACCAGGAAATAGATATAATATTCAAAATAAAGCTAAGATTTTGTGGTTGAAGCCTATGAAGATGATATGAATGGAATTCATCATATCACTAGTTTCCATATAAATGTCCTTTCATTTGCCTCTTCATGGTATAAAATGATGCCAACCCAAATGCAAAGCACTCTGGAGGCACCAGGGAAGGATGAAGCCTTTAAAAAAGATAAACTAGAAGTAAAGTATCACTTTGGTAAGGCAGGTATGGCACCTACTCCATCTTAAAGAAAATGATTTGTTCTGCAGACATTACAAGGAGACCTGCAGACAGTTATAAGTGGTGTAAGTTATAGATGTTATTCATGGATACTTAGGTTATTTGATTGCTTCCCTAGAAAGATGTCTTTGCTGGCTGAAGCATAACAGAGGCAGGTAAAATAGTATGGAAAGAAATCCTTGACCTTAGCTGTATGTCTATTTAGGTGGATATAAAACCAAGGTAAAAGAGAAAGACCATTCCCTCCCTCCCTCCCTTACTACCACCACCAAAATAAAGAGAAAGATTTCAGTCACTTGCAGTTAGAGGTCATCTTCCTGCTCCTGAGATACATATGAAATGAAGTTTTTCAAACTTCTCTCCAAGTTCACCCCTTTTTTATCCTTCAGTGACTGCTGACAGTGGGGGCCTTTGCAGATCAGTTCATCCATCCTTAAGCCTGCTGACAGGCCTGTTACCCTGGAAACATCTCACACAGATGAGTGACTGCCCCCTTACCCTTTACAGCTTTTCTGAAATCCTCAACATGTTAAGTAACACTCAAGTATAGGTTGACTAGTAAAAATACCTCAAATTAGCATGGACTCCAAAGGAGAACAGTCAGGGGTCCACATCACCTGTATCTTAGAATATAAGCAGCATGCAAATGAAATTGTATGTGTCTCAGTTTTATTGCCCTTCTCTGTGACCTAACCAGTGTTTCTGACAATTCGGCTACTGTTCCTGTGTAAAACCACCTGCATGAACAGTAGTTACTTTTCAATTCTGTCAAATATTACATTACTTGTGTTCAAGGTTTAAGATAATGATATAGTCAAGATTTCATTTTAAAGTGTGTTTTTGCCCTCTATGCAGACATTGTGGATCTTGGCTGAAATCAGGGAGTACCAGAGCAATGTCTATCTGTGTTTAATTGATTATGCAAAGGCATTTGATTGTGTGGATCACAATAAACTGTGGTTGACTCTGAGAAGAATGGAGATTCCAGAACACTTGATCATGCTAATGTGAAACCTATCCATAAACCAGAAGGCAGTCGTCAGAAGAGAGCAAGGAAACACTACATGGTTTAAAACTGGGAAGGATGTACACCAGGGATGTGTGCTATATCCATACCTTTTCAACCTATATGCAGACTATCTGGGAGGCTGGGCTGTTTGAGAAGAAGTGTGGCATCAGGATTGGAGAAAGATCCATCAACAATCTGCGTTATGCAGATGACACAAAACTGCTTGTTGAAACTGAGGAGGACCTGAAGCTCTTGCTGCAGAAGGTCAAGGATTGTAGCCTTCAATATGGATTGAGTGACAGTATTAAGAAAAAAAAGATTCTCACCACTGGGCCAATTGGGAGAGAAAGGTTGGATGGTGAAGAGATTGAGATTGTTCACAGCTTTAGTTTGCTTGGCTCCATAGTCAACACTCTTGGCACCAGCAGCCAGGAAATTAAAAGACACATTGCTATGGGAAAGTCAGCTGTTAGGGACCTCTTCAAAGTACTGAAGAGCAATGGTGTCACTCTGGAGACTAAGATATACCTGATACAGGCCATGGTCTTTGCAATCACTTGCTATGCATCAGAGAGCTGGACATTGATTAGGAAGGATAGAAGGATAATTGATGCCTTTGAGCTGTGGTGTTGGAGAAGAGTATTGAATATACCATGGGCTGCTAAGAATATGAACAGGTTTGTCCTGAAGAGGATGAAGCTACGCTGCTCCTTGAAGGCAAGGATTCTGAAGCATCGTCTGACATACTTTGGACTTGTTGCAAGGTATGGTCAGTCCCCGGAGAGGGACGTCATGCTTCGGAGGGTGGAGGGACAGTGCAAGAGAGGAAGAACCTCCATGAAGTGGATTGATTCAGTGACTGGGGTAATTAGGTTGGCTGTGTTGGAAACAGTGAAGTTGGTACAGGATAGAGAAGGGTTTAGGGCTGTTGGACATAGGGTCGCTATGAGTTGCAGGTGATTTGACAGTATATAACAACAAAATGCAAAGCATAGATTTACTCAGCTTTTATCTATTTGGTGTAAACCCTAACATCTTTAGTGGTTAGGCTTTCAGCAGTTGTCATATTTTTAACTTACCTAACACCCATGCATTCACCAGTCCTTAAATTAGATTAGTGTTTCACTACATTTAAATCCATATATAGTCATGCACAGGATAAAGTCTGCTTGGGAAATATCTGGCTGCACAGATTTTTATAAAGAGAAAACAGCTTTTATTTTATTGTTCCTACCTCTCAACAACAATAATTTTTTTATGGTTTTAAAGACATCAAACCCCAGAGTGAGCAAGTAGCAGGACTCTGTGTACATCCTTACCCACAGTGCTTCTTCCTTGCCCTCCTCCTGGCTTCATTGACTCACCCAGTAGTCTCCTTCTCAGACTTGTAGAAATTCTCAAAGTGCACGTTGGCTCCTGACCCTCAGCTGCAGTGACAGCCACTACACCGAATCAGGAAGCAGTGAGTTATCAAGGTGCGAGCAGCCGAGTTGAGCAGCGCTAGTCAAGGTACTGGCATCTGCACACGTGGTCCCAGTGCGGAGCCAGTGACCACGGCTCCCTGGCTCCTGGGCATCCCTTGCACTGTGCAGCACATGTGCAAAAAAGTCTTGATCTGACTGCAAGCACCACTCCTGCCCCAACCAGAAGCATGCCCAGCAGGGTGTTTCCTGGTCTCATAATAGTGGAGGTTGGGCCTTATGTGATCTTTATATAAAGCTTAACATAATGCACTATAAAATTTTTATGTAAAAGACCATATGGGGTTGAACTACAAATTTTACATGAACAGCTTGTATACAAATAGTGTAGTATAGATTTTCCAGGATGCTTGGAAAATTTTATGTTGTTGATTAGGACTTCTAGACTTCTTCCAAGCTTTTCTTTAATTAAATTTATAGTCTTTCATTTTAGTCCTAGTTCCACAATCCACTTTGAATTGATTTTTGTTTATGGTGTGAGATGTGGATCTTGCTTGAGTTTTCTGCAGATAGTTTTCCAGTTTTGCCAGCATCATTTGTTAAAAAGCTGTCATTTCCCCACTTAACTGATTTAATATCTTTGTCAAAAATCAGTTGACCATAGGTAGATGGGCTGATTTCTGGATTCTCAATTCTATTCCATTGATCTACGTGTTTGTCATTGTACCAGAACCGTGCTGTCTTGACCACCATGACAGTGTAGTAGGATTTGAAATCAGGGAGTGAGATGCTTCCTACCTTGTTTCTCTCTTTAAGACGTGCTTTGCTTATTCTGGGCGTTTTTCCAGTTCTAATGAA
>NW_006400051.1:1966027-1977099 GCF_000299155.1 Elephantulus edwardii | reverse complement strand
TATGTCAATATTTATGTGTTCCATTTCTTCCTAAACAGTATCTAATTTTCCTTCATTCATGGTTCTCACAGTCCATGTCCCAATCACCAGTGTCTGCTTACAACTGTCTTAGTTTTAATAAATTATCTTACAATTTATATTGGGATTGAATTGAATGTGTAAATTGTCTTTGGTAGTATTGTCATTTCACAATATTGAGTCTTTCTACCCATGAGCAAGGGCTATTCTTCCACTTCTACAGGTCTCTTTTAGTTTCTTGTAATCATGTTTTGTAATTTTCTTTGGATAGATCCTTTGTTCTTTTGGTCAAATTTACTCCTATTTTGAAGGATATTGTTTTTCTCAGCTTCATTTCTGTATTCTCTTTGTCACTGTAGAGAAATTCAAAATAGATGAAAGGGACCTTCTAAGAATCAAATCCCTATGCACATTCAAAAACTTCTCTAACAGAGTTAAAAAGAGAAGCCACAGATTGAAAAAAAAATTCGTAATGACATGTCAGATAAGTGACTTATGTCTAGAATTTGTGAAATACTTGAGCACAACAAAAAGATAAAGGTAATCCAGTTGAAAAATGGGCACAGGATCTGAACAAACACTTCACCAAAGAAGACATTCAGGTGGCCAACAAGCACATGACGAAATATTCAAAATCCCTAGCTCTAAAAGAGATGCTAATCAAAACAACCATGAGCTATCAACTCACCCCAGTTAAGAATAGCAAAACTGAACAGAACAACAAACATCAAATGGTGACAAGATAGTGGAGAAACCGGAAACCTTATTCACTGTTGGTGGGAGTGTAAAATGGTGCGACCCCTATGGAAGGCTGGACAGTGCTTTCTCAGAAAGTTGAAAACAGAATTACCATTTGACCCAGCAGTTCCACTACTGGGAAAAAACCCATAACCACCTCCCAAGCAGATATATGCACACCCATGTTTATTGTGGCTTTGTTTGAAATAGCAAAGAGCTGGAAACAACCCAAGTGTCCACCAACAAATGAATGGATAGAGAAGCTCTGGTATATTCACACAATGGAATACTATGCTGCATTGAAAAATAAGATACTCATGTAATATTATTCAAAATAGGTGACCCTGGAGGAAAATGATGCTGTGTGAAATATCTCAATCACAAAATGGCAAATATTATATAGGGCCGCTGTTGTAAAATGGGACTGATATCCGGGTTGAAGGAAGATAGAGAAGGAGGGGATGAATGATAAACACTACATTGTAACAATGAAAGAGAGAACTACCTAAAAGAGATATATGATTGGGAATTATTGTCATGACAGGAGTCCAGAATGAAAGCTGCATAGTGGAGTGGGCTTTGGGGGAGGGATTGCATAACAATGAAAGAGTTTTTCTTTTCAAGGAGAAGGGTGAGTTGGGAGGGAAAGGGTGGGCAGGGAGAAAAGTGCAACAATGAATGACTGGAAACCCTAAGTCTCTGCAAACTTTCATTAAAATGAATAAAAAAATAAATAAATAAGAGCAAAACCTAAAAAAAAAACCCAAAAACCCAAATAATGTAGTATATAAACAACATCCAAATTATATTATATCCTATTTCACAGAATGCACCATGGAGAGTAAACAACAGATAACTGCACTTACCTAGAATTTTGTTAGAATAGAGGGTGAAGATAGCAAGAATGTCTACTGTTGTTTTAGGAGCTTAGTGCGTGTTGTGACAGAAGTTCCACAAACAGGTGACTTTAAAGAACATCAATGTTTTTCTGTCACAGTTCTGGAGGCTAGAATTCTAAACTATGGTCTCAGCCATGTTGGCTCCTGTACTACAGCATGGGTGTTCCTTGGGTCATGGTGATCCTTATACAGCATCTATCTTCTTTATTATGTGCTTGATTCTGCATCTATTCTGCTATTTTATACTCCAGAAGTTATTAAGTTTAGAGTATATGGTCTTGTTAATACAACTTTAGATTTTATTGTGGAAAGTGATTACAGTACACACAGTTTTAGGGTTTAGGATTCTGACACATGTATTGGGAGACACACTTAATGTACTTGTTATTGTTGCTGGGAGCCATCAAGTGAATCTATAGGAACTTTCACCTATTTAAAAATGGACAAATATCTTTCCTCTTTTGAGAACTAGTATATAATTGTACTTATAATTCTGCCTTACCAGAACAGTGGTGAGAAGTTTAGATTGAATAAAGAGTTCACAAGGTTATCAAACACTAAATTTTACTTGAAGAGAGAACTTGAGACCATCTCTGTTGCACTGCCGTCCTCTGGGAACTGGGATGTCTTTCCTAGAATAAGTTAATAGTTCATGAATAGACCTTGACAATTCTTTAGAATTACATACCAATCAACTTTGACACTTAAACATATTATCAGCTATAAATTTCACTACAGTACTGTGAAGAAGGACCATTTTACCATTTTGCAGATGAAGAAATAAAGTACCATTTCACCATTTTATTTATAGATGAAGATATAAAAACTCAGAGTTCAGGAAATGTGTCCAAGGCCATATGCACTATATATGATGAAAGGATCTAGGCATCTTCTATGCCAAAACCTTCCCACCTGATCACAGCATCAAGTCCTTGGGCACTAGAACCAGATCTGAGCTAAAGCAGGAGCATACTCATGATCCAGGACTCAGGCTCCCTTGCAGCTAGCTCTGGCTTGTGGTTATGGCTCTGATGGTGAAGTATTATATTGTTCTGTATATATCTCTTGTTCTCTGTCTCTATCTTGGCCCTGGGAGCTCTTGCTATTCTGTGTCTCAGTGTGTCTCGGCTTGACCAGTGGTCTGCTGTTACAGAACTGTTAGACCTGGACACAGTTTTACCTCACATACAAGCAGAGTAGGACTCTTGTAGTCTCTAATAGATTTTCCCATTGCTCATCTGGCCTTCTATAGGATATCTTCCTTTGGGCCACATGCCTGTTCCTGCGTTGTTGTTTTTTTGATACCATAGTGTTCACTACAATTCATAGTGACTCTATGAACAGCAAATCTGAACTTTGTACTATCTTGGGTCATCCTAATGATTTCTGATATGCTGAAGCCCACTGCTAAAGTCACTGCATCAATAAGTCTTTTCGAGGCTTTCCTCTGTTTCTCTGATCCCCTCATTTTTCCAAGCATGATGTTCTTTTCCAAGGTTTTGCCCATCTTGATAACATACTCAAAGTTGGTGAAATGAAGTTTCACCGTCCATGTTTCCAATGAGCACCCTGGTTGCACTTCTTCTGACACAGAATTATTTGTTGATTTTTGGTGTCATTAAGTTGGCCATGACTCATAACAACTGACTCTATGAATAACAGATCTGAGAATAGCCCTATCGTATGTCATTCTCATAATTTCCAATATACTTGAATCAATTGTTAAAGTCACTGTGACAATCCATCTTTTTGAGGGTCTTCCTTTCTTTCATTGACCCTCTACCTGGGTTATTAGTGTTACATGCCATTCATTTGACCATGACTTATAATGACCCTAAGAACAATGACTTTGAACTTTGCAACACATTAAGCCAATCTCATTGCCTCTAACACAGTTGCCCCATTACCACAATCACTGTGTCAATCCACTTAATCCAGGGTCTTCTTCTCCTGCACTGATCCTCCACACTTTTAAGCATGATGGTCTTCTCCAAGGGCTAGTCCTTCCTGGTAACATGCCCAAACTATGTGAGACAGAGTTTTAAAATCTTTGCTCCCAAGGAGCAACCTGGTTTTACTCTCAAGGATGAACCTGTTTGTTCTTTTGGCTGTCCATGATTTGTTCAATGCTCTTCTTCAGCAACAATCAAGAAGACCATGGCTTGGATCCGTCACAACTTTAATCTCTAGACTGACATCATTATTCTTTTTAGGACTACTGAGAGATCTTTGACATCAGACTTTCCTAAAACAACTTGCCTTTTGATTTCCTTACTGCTTGTGCCAAGAGTATTGAATGTGGATTCAAACAAAATGAAATTGTTAATAATCTCAACCCATTCTCCTTCTGTCATGATGCTGTCGATTGGCTTAGTTGTGATAATATTTGTCTTCTCGATGTTAAGATGCAATCTATATTGAAGATTTCAGTCCTTGATCTTATAAAGCAAACGCTTCAGGTCCTCTTCAGTTTTGGCAAGCAAGATTATGCCATCTGTAAAGCGTAGGTTGTTGGTGAGTCTTCCTCCAATCCTGATGTCACATATTTCTTCATAAAGTACAGCCTCTGGAATGATCTGTTCTCTGTATAGATTGAATAAGGTATTGAGAAAGGACACATCCTTGACACACTCCATTCTTGCATGCAGGGTTTCTTTATTCTATTCTGATGACTGTTTCCTGGTCTAAGTCAGGTTTCAAATGAACACAATCAAGTGTTCCGGGATTCCCATTCTCCTCAATGTTAGGCACAAGTTATTCTGATCAACACAGTCAAGTAACATTATTCAATGGTAATTATTGTTATGAAGTAAAACAAGAATGAATGAATGAAAGAAAAAGAATTGAAATTAGAAAAGCACAACATAACAAAACAATAGCATATTGTAGACAAGTTGTTCAGAGATGGATGATGGACTTCAGTCTTCATCCAGGTTCTGTATCTCATGTCCCATCTTGGTGTGAAGACTGGCTTTGATTCCCACCTCTGCCTTGCTTGTTTTTGTAAATAACCAGATTCTTCTTTGACAGAGACTACAATTTTCTCCTTGTTCTATCATTTCATTTCTTCAATAACTCTCTACAGTTTAGCACTTCCCTTGCAATGATTGTTATTGTGTTCCATCAAGTCAGAACCCATCCTTAGCTGACTTTCATTGGGTTTTTAGAGGCAGTAAACGTCACTGGAGAATATTGCCCATTTTTTCCTCACATGAAGCAACTGATGGATTCAAACCACACCCTTTTGCATTGAAAGCACAATTCCTTACCACTAAGCCACCAGAGGCTGACCTATAGGGAAGTTGACCAGTCTCCAGTTCAGTTGGAAAGATGACAATTATTCAGAAGGGTCACAGAGCAATTCAAATTTTAACTTTAAATGTAATGGTTATGTAAAAACATAAAGGAAACTTTTTGTCCCTTAGGTATCATTATGGGAAATCTAGATATCATTTATATTTTATTTTTAAATATAATTAAATTAGTAATGGCTCACTTGCCAGAACTTAACTCTAAGTTAACCATGTTAGTAAAGGCATATACAGAGAGAGGATGATGTCAGGAAGGCAATTCCACTAATGATCTCCATAGTGAGTCATTGGAGGCTCCCAAATAGTGATATCCTGAAGATCAACTGTGGGAATGCATGAGTAGATTTGAAGTCTATAAAAGAAAAGGAATGTGCCCATGGTAACACAATAATTTGATGTGAGCTGGAGGCTAGAACTAGGAAATCTGATGGAATAGTTTGTAAGGAATTGCTCTGCTAGCACCAAGGTGGTGAGTCTCTGGCAGTTTGAATGGCAGAGTGGATGGCCACAGGTTGAGTCAAGTCATTTAACTAATTAGCATTTCTATTATATTACGAAGATTATTACAACCACTGTTTCCCCATGAAGTGAGTAGTGTACTACCAGAATGAGATTTTTTTTCTGAAATATTCAAAACTGAGCAGCATCCACTTCCTAAATAACATGCCTCTGAAAAATCTATGAACTTTGATAAATGTTGATAGTTACAGAAAGACTTCAGGCCTTTTGTTCATAGGGTTGTGATGAATCTTGCCTGACTTGACAGCAATAAAAAAACAAATAATTCAAAGAAAATATACAAAGTTTTAAAACTATCACAAGACTAAACCAAAAGACATTTATAATAGTTTCTTTTCACTGTGAGTTTTAGAATACGAAGGATTTAAGTTCTATACTCACTTCTGCCATTTATTCACTGCAGAGTTTTGTTTCTTTGTTTGTTTTTGTATGTTTTTATTTTTTTTACTTCTGCAAAGTTTAATAAGTGAGAAACATTCAAATAAGGTGACCTTTTCCTTGGAAAAATCCTACAAAACCTGAATTTTATAAACAGTTACTTATTTTGATGTAAGTTCCATTTATAAATAGCAGGCATGACTTTATTACCTATACAATTGTAGGTTGTCACAGTTTACAAGTTTAAAATTAATATGTTTAAAGATCAGATTTTCTAGTAATTGTTAAAAACCAAACCAAACTAAAACCTAGACTCAACAGAAGGAGGAGTTAGTTGCCCCGTTCTAAGAAAAATATTACCTCTACTGCAAAGGATGAAATAGTGCAGGATGTTAGTACTAGCAAGATTTTCAAGTTAAGAATCGGAGCAAAACTAACTATTGAGAGAGGATGAACTATCTCTCCTCCTGATCCTACTATAGTGCAAGTAGTGTCTTCTGAGGCCCAAGCAACAGTTATGTGTTTAACTTAATTTTCCATCCACCTTCCTTCCCTACACTCCATCTTTTCCTGCTCTTTCCCATTCCTCCCTCCATTGTTGTGGTTATAACCAAATTATCTGAATCATTGAAAATGTTTCTAGTATCTACACAGGGAGATCTGGTATCATAGCCTGTAGAGAGTTGCTCTATTAACTCATAGACTATACTCAGTTTGAGTTCACCAGCAGCTCAGCTGGAGAAAAATGGGCAATATCTTTCAGTGCAATTATAGCCTTAGACAATTAAATGAAGATCAAATATGAGTTGGTTCCAATCTGGCAGCAATAATTTTTTTGGTGATCTACATTTTTAGAAAGTTGCATCAATGATGAAAAAAAAAAGTAGTCAAATTTCAAACCCATTGCTATCAAGTCAGAACTGACTTTCTAGCAGATTTTCAGAAGGTCTGATGACCTAGTCGTTAAAAGTTATGTCACCAACTCAAAGGCAAGTGGTTTGAATCCCCTATTTGCAATGTGGAAAAAAGAAAGATGGCCTGTCTCCTTGTCATGCTCATTTAGTCTCCCAATATCTGCTGGAAGTTCCAACAGCACATAACAAAAACAACCATACAGGATAAGTTGCTTTTCTTTCTTCAGTGGAGCAGCTTTCAGATTTGGAGTGTCTACTTTTGGGTTGGCAGCACAATTTCTTATCCACTGTAACACTAAAGCCCTTTTTAGAAGATAACTTTTTGTCATAGTTATACTCCATCTCTTTCGAGACCAATAACAATGGATACAAACTTTGCCCTATCCTGTGCCATATTCACAATCACTGACAGATTTGAGATAATTGTTGCAGTCACTGAGTCTATCAATTTTATTGAGGGTTATCCTCTCTTACCGTGACTGTACACCTTTCTAGAAATGATGTCCCTCTCCAAGAACTCATTCATCCTAACAACATGTCCAAATTATGTGAGATGGAGTTTCACCATCTTTGCCTCCAATGAGTACATCAATTTCACTTTATCGAGGACAGATCTGATTGTTCTCCTGAGAGTCAATGAGGTATTCAATACTCTTCTCCAACATCAAAATTCAAAGACATCAATTCTTCTTCTGTCATCCTTAGTTATTGCCAAGTGTTAGCTGCAGTCTAAGCAATTGAGAAGACCATGGTTTGGAATCTGGAGCACCTTAATCATTAAACTAGTATCATTGGTCTTTAGTACTCTGGAGAGGGTAAAAATCTGACAGCAGATTTTCCCACTGCATCCTTTGATTTCCTCATTGCTGGTACCAAGGATATTGATTACACGTAAAGTAAAATCATTGGCAATTTTTTCTCTATCGTGTTTGTTCTTATGTGAAAACTATACTTGGACTAGGAAGCAGTTCTCAGAACATAGCAGGAAAACACGCATGGTTCAAAATCAGGAAGGGAGTGCATCAGGAATGCATTCTGTTTCCATATCTTTTTAATCTATATGCAGAACAGATAATTCAGGAAACAGGGCTTATGAGGAGGAATGTGGCATCGGGATTAGAGGAAGACTTATAAGCATCATATTGTATGTAGATGACATAACCTTGTTTGCTAAAACTGAGGAGGACCTGAAGCACTTGCTGAAGAAAACCAAGGACTATAGTCTTCAAGAAGGATTGAAGTTCAATATCAAGAAGACAGAGATTCTTACCACTGGACCAATGGGAAGCACCATGATAGAGAAGAGATTGAGATTGTTAACAGTTACAGCTTTCTTGGCTCCATAATCAACACTTTTTGCACCAGCAGTCAGGAAATTAAAAGATGAATTACATTAGGTAAACTTACTTTCAGAGACTTTTCCAGAGTACTGAGTAGAAATTATGTCAGTCTAGAAACTAAGGTGTGCCTACTCCAGTCCATGGTCTTTGCAATTACTTGCTATGCATTAAAGAGCTGGATAATGAGTAAAGATGATAGAAGAAGAATCAATGACTTTGAGTTATGGTGCTGGAGGAGTCTTGAACAAACCATGGACAATTAGGAGAGGGTAAAACCAAGTTTGTCCTTGGAGGCTAAGATTTTGAAGCTCTGTCTCACATACTTTGGGCATGTCGCCTGGAGGGACCAATTCTTGGAGAAGGACATCATGTTTGGAAAGGTGGCGAGGCAGCACAAAAGAGAAGATTCCAGATAAGATGGATTGATATAGCAATGAGGGCAATGAGGATAGGTGTGTATCAGAGTCAATGAGACTGGCTCAGATCAGGACAGACTTCAGAACTATTGTACATAGGGTTGCTATGAATCACAGGAACATAACAACAACAGCAACAACAACTTTATGATACTGACTGTTGGCCTGGTGGTGAGGATTTTTGTTTTCTCATTGAGATGCAATCCATATTGAAGTCTATAGGGTTTGTTCTTCTGCTGCAAATACTTCACGTTTTCCCAATTTCAGTTAGCAAGGTGGTTTCATCTGCATAACACAGACTGTTGATGAGTTTTCTTCAGATCCTGATGCTGCATTCTATTTCATACCATCCACCTTCTCTATTGATTTTCTTAGCTATGGAAAGAGTTAAACCGGGTGGCTCCTTGGAGGCAAGGATTCTGAGGCTTCGTCTAACATACTTTGGACATGTTGTGAGGAGAGACCGGTCTTTGGAGAAGGACATCATGCTTGGGAGGGTGGAGGGACAGCGCAGGAGGGGAAGGCCCTCTATGAGGTGGATTGATTCAGAGACTGGGATAATCGGGGTGGGAGTGTCAGAGACAGTGCGATTGGCACAGGACAGAGCAGAGTTTAGGGCTGTTGTACATAGGGTCGCTATGAGTCGCAAGCGACTCAATGGCACTTAACAACAACAACAACAACAACAACAACAACATGAGAAATGGCATAGCCCTGCACATTTTTCTTAATTTTAAGTAGCATAGTGTTCCCCTGTTCTATTAGAATAACTGCTTTTTGGTCTAGATACAAGTTTTACCTGAGTACATTTAAGTGTCCTGGGATTCCCATTTTTCTCAAAGTTAACCATAACCTGTTATCATTCACACAATCAAATGGTCAATAAAGTACAGCCAGGCATTCTTTTAATATTCTCCAGCGAGGTTCCTGGCAACAAATTTTCCTAATGCAATGTTGTCTTTTGGTTTTCTGACTGCTGGTGCCAAGAGTGTTGTTGATTATGGTAATGAGCAAGTGGAAATTATTAACAACCTTAATCTATTCTCCATCCATCATGGTGCAGCAGGTTGGCCTAGTGATGTTGAGTTTTAATCTATATTGAAAACTATAGTCCTTTTATAAATTTATTTTTAAATTTATTCATTGTTGCACATATTCTTCCCCCTTCTTTCCCTTCCCTGTCTACCCCATAATTTACTCCCTGTTCCTGATTGTTCTCATATATATAACGTCTAATCATACATTTCATTCAAACATTACTTCCCCTCATAAGTTCTAATGCAGTGTTCATTATCTGTCTATTCCCTCTCCAACCCCTCATGTCTGTCTTTATTTATAACAGCCATGTTATATTACAAAGTATTTTTATCCTTTTCTGACAGTTATTTCACTTAGCATAATATCCTCAAGCCTCCCCCATATTGAGCCCTGTTTTAATATTTCTTTTTTCCTTTCTTTTTCCCCAATGTGGGAATGCAAAATGGTACAACCACTGTGGAAGGTGGTCTGGCACGTTCTTTGAAAGTTGGAAATAGAAATATCATTTGACCTAGCAATTCCGCTGTTGGGAATATACCCTAAAGAGACCAGAGCCACAACCATGTTTATTGCAACATTGTTCTCAATAGCAAAGAAGAAAGCAATCCAAGTGTCCATCAATAAACAAATGGATAGGAAAACTATAGTACACCCACACAATGAAAATCTATAGTCTTTGACCTTCTGTAGCAAAGACTTCAGGTCTGCCTTGGTTTTGTCAAGCAAAACAAAGCATAGCACAAGTTACTGATGAATCTTTCTTCAATCCTGTTGCCACATTTCTCTTCATAAAGTCCAGCCTTCCAAATGATCCACATATTGATTGAAAAGTTACAGAGACTCATACCTGACATACTCCTTTCCTGATTTTGAAATATGCCATTTCCTTGACCCAATTCCTGGTTCAAGTACAGGTTTTGCATGAGCACAATCAAGAGGTCTGGGATTCCCATTCTTTTCAAAGTTAGCCAAACTTTGTTGTCATCCACATAGTCAAATGCCTTTGCATAGTCAATGAAACACAGAGATTCTTCTGGTACTCTCTCCTTTCAGCCATGTTCCATCTGATATCGGAGCTAATATCCCCAGTTCCATGGCCTCTTCTAAACCCTTGTATTTCTGATAGTTCTCTCTCAATGTTCTAGTCATTTTAAAAAAAAATAATCTCAACCATGGGAAGACGGGAAGCTGCGCACTGGGGAAGGTCACCTCGGATAACAGCAAAGAGGCTTCTTTCAGGTTACCAGGCAAAACCGGCTGGAGAAGGGAAGACGGGAAGCTGCGCATTGGGGAAGGTCACCTCGGATAACAGCAAAGAGGCTGTGCGCTGGGGAAGGTCACTCGGATAACAGCAAAGAGGCTTCTTTCAGGTAACCAGGCAAAACCGGCACGCCCGAGGGCAGGAAAACATAATCTACACAGGAGTTCTACAGGACACGTCACCTTCCCTTGGAGACAGTACAACTAAACTTAAGAGACACCGGTCAAAAGGAAAAAAAAA
>NW_006400051.1:1951284-1962887 GCF_000299155.1 Elephantulus edwardii | reverse complement strand
GACGGGTCCTTGGAGAGGGACATCATGCTTGGGAGGGTGGAGGGACGGCGCAGGAGGGGAAGACCCTCTATGAGATGGATTGATTCTGTGACTGGGGTAATTGGGATGGGTGTGTCAGAGGCAGTGCGCTTGGCGCAGATAGAGCAGGGTTTAGGGCTGTTGTGCATAGTGTCGTTATGAGTCGGAAACAACTCCACGGCACATAACAACAACAACAACAATCTTAAGCATGATTTTGCTTGTGTTATTAGTGATATTCAATAACTTTCACATTCTATCAGATTACCTCTCTTTTGGAAGGGGAATAAATATGGATTTCTTCCAGTCACACAGTTGTGTTCATGTAAAACACAGTACATTCTAGGAAAGCTAAAATCCAGAAAGGAATAATTTCCCCATGGTATAAAAGGTTAATAAAGAGGCTCTTCTCTTTGTAAAATAAAATACATTTTCTTTTTTTCACATTGCAAAACTCATCTCCATCAAAACATTTTATTTCTTTTTGTGTCAGGATTAAGCACCAGCATCTAACAATTTGAAAAGGTCAGGGATTTTTCAAATACAATGGTGAATACACATTGTTGTTATTGTTGTTGATATTTGCCCTTGAGTCACTTGCAAATCAAAGTGACCCTAGGTATAATGGCTCTGAACCCTACTCTATGCCGTGCAAACCTTTTTGTCTCTGACACACCTACTCCCATTACTCCAGCCACTGAATCCATCCATCTCATTGAGGGTCTTCCTCATGCACTGTCCCTCCACCCTCCCAAATATGACATACCTCTCCAAGGTCTGGTCCCTCCTTGCAACATGCCCAAAATATGTCATAATAATCTTCAGAATCCTTGCCTTCAAGAAGCAGCCTGGTTTCATCCTCTCCAGGATGAACATGTTTGTTCTTCTAGCAGTCTACAGCTCAAAGGTGTCAATTCTCCTTCTTTCATCTCTTGTAATTGTCCAGCTTTAGAAAGTAATTGTGAAGATTATGGTCTAGATCAGGTGCACCTTAGTTACCAGACTGACATTATTGTTCTTTAGTACTCTGGAGAGGTCCCTGACAGCAGAATTTCCCAGTGCAATTGATCTCTAATTTCCTGGCTGTTAGTACCAAGAGTGGAGGCAAGCAAACTAAAGCTGTTAACATTCTCAATCTCTTCATCCTCTATCATGATGCTGCCAATCAGACCAGTGGTGAGAGTCTTTGTTTTCTTGATATTGAACTTCAATCCATATTGAAGGCTGAAGTCCTTGACTTTCTGCAGCAAGGGCTTCAAGGCTTCCTCAGTGTAAGCAAGCTGGGTTGTGTCATCTGTATAACACAGATTATGGATGAGTCTTCCTCTAATCTTGATGCTACATTCCTCCTCTTATAGCCCAGACTGTATGATCTGTTCTGCATATAGATTAAAAATATATCAACATAGGACATATCTCTGGCATACACCCTCCATAATTTTGAACCATGCAGTGTTTCTTGCTCTGTTCTGACAGCTGCCTCCTAGTCTAATTATAGGTTTCACATAATCACAATCAAGTGTTCTGGGATTCCATTCTTCTTAGTGTTAGCCACACAGTCAAATGCTTTTGCATAGTCAATAAAACACAGACAGACCTTCCTCTGATGAACTCTGCCTTCAGCCAAAATCTATCTAACATTATCTATAATATTCCTAGTACCATGGCCTACTCTAAACCCAGTCTGCATTTCCGACAGTTCTCTGTGATGTTCCAGTCGTTTTTGGATATATTTCAGCAGAATCTTGCTAGTATATGATATTAATGACATTTTTCAATAATCTCTGCACTCTGTTGGGCCACCTTTCTTTGGAATACACATTATGTTAATAGGGTAGAGGGACAGAGCTGGAGGAGATGACTTCCGATGAGATAGATTGATATAATCTATGGCAATGGGGATTGATGTGTCAGAATTAGTGAAACTGGCTTAGGACAGGACACGGTTCAGAGCTGCTGTATAATAGGGTTGTTATAGGTCACGGGCAACTTGACAGCATATAACAAAACAAATATTTATTTACAAAATTAATTTATATTAATTTGACAAATGCAATGTTTGAGAATTCTCAAAGAGTTTGAACATTTCTAAATATGAGAATAGTTGTCAGAAATCTCTTACTCCATAAGAAATGTCCAGGTTAGTAATTTTATCATTAAACAAGGTTGGTGACATGATACTTATCATATTGAGCTACTAGCTCTGGTGCCTTTTGGGTTAGGAATGGTCTACCAATCTAAAGGCATGCTGTTTGAATCCATTAGCAGCTCCGTGGAAGAAAAATGGGCAATTTCTTCCCGTGTGGTTTACAACCTTTGAAAACCTGCTGGATGGTCAGCTACAACTTAATTTTAAGTTATAGGTACATAACAACAATCACAATGGTAAGATTAATAATCTGAACCTGTTAGGTGCTCTTTGCAAAAAAGATAAGCATTCTCATTCTGTAAAGATTTACAACCTTAGGAATCTGTTGGAGGGTTGATGGTAGTGAGTTGGGTTTGAGTTTGTTTTATTACTAAAAAACAAGCAAACCAACTCCAAGAAATGTGTGGAAAGGAGTTAAGTGCCAGGAAATTTCTTTATTAATACACAATTTCTCTCTTTGGAGGAGCTCTGGTGGCCAAGTGATAAGAAACTGCAGCAATCCTGAAGGAACACGATTTGAATCGAGCGTTTCTGCAGGAGAAGCTGTGAAGCAGAGACACAGCATAATTTTTTCCTCTATATATATACAAATGCCTCATTCCTTTACTGTTGTAGGTTTCATTTTATTATTAAAACATGTTTTTCTCTCAATTGATGAACTTGCAATGTAAGGACTCTTTGTCTGTAGAAGGTAATATAAACTGGCTGTATCCTTCTGGGAGAAGTCTATGCCTGAGTGTGTGTGCACAAGTGAAGGCATGGGTTTGTGCAGGATATGGGAAATTTTCACTCAATAAACTAGAAATCCTTTCATTCTAACCCTTATTATCCATTCACAAACAATCTATAAGCTTTTACGCCTTCCTTGCAACCTGTATAAGAGACTTGAGAAGGTCTTGAAAAAAAATGTTACCACTTTAGATAACAAAACATCCTCTGGCATCTTTAAGTCCTGGGGACAGCTCCATTTCTATAATTACAATGTCTAGTCTGGTGTGATAAACTTTGAACCTCATTCACAGTTAATATCCCTCCTCCTCTATCACAACCTGCTTTAGACCAAAAGGAATAAAGATGGAAAAGCACATGCTGGGCTTCTTTTGAATTGCTCTACTTTGCCCTTGATATCTCCTATCCAGTACTTGAGCTCATTTCTGAATCCTCCAGGATTACACTTGTAAATTTAGAAATTTAGAGAAGAGGTTGGGACAAGACTTCCTTGCCTGGGGAAGAACAAGACCACCTGCGTGACCAAGTTTGGCTTCCTCTTTTGCTTTCTCTGGATCTTTTCTGCATTTTCCTGAGACTTACTCCTGGCTGTTTCTTACTGCAATATAAGTGCTGCGAATGATATCTCCTCTTTAGGCCACTGTCCATAACGTACTTTAAGCCTTTGCCACTCTTCTACGTTCTTTGTCTCTTCTGGAAACTTTCATGAGTAAAGTCTTTCACTTACCCTTGCTACACTCTCTTTGAAAATTCAGCTCACTCATAATGCAATGTTTGTTGGTTTTTTACCTTTATTGAAACAGCTCAAAAAACCCTCTCATCTTTAGATTTATCATATGTTATCAGTCACTTCCTGGTCTCCCATGGTTCCCAGTCTCCATAGGACAAGTAAGGCTGCCTTTGTGGACAAGTCACTTGTGCAGTTAGTTTCACAGGACCTGGACTCTGCTGGATTTTATGCTCTGCTTTAAAAATCTCAGATTTCTAAAGATTGTAGGTTTGAACTTGTACTTTGTAAATGAGTCCTATGAAAAAGTGAAATATGTGCATATTTGCTCCTGTCCCTTGATCCCATTCACACAGACTGTTGGCAATGCCTCAAAGGTATAGAACTCTGCTGGATCCATGATTTGTGGGGATTGAGAAAGACTCAAAGACAGAGCAGGGCATGCACATTATGGTAGTTGTAGCTTTCACTGAGAGATTGTTACAGGGAAAAAAGCTAAGAGCTGAATACAAACAGGTGAATTAGTGTGATACAGTTTTTCAGATGTTCTGGTAATAAAGAAAGAAATATACATGTAAAGAATACTACAGAAACCAAGACAAAGATGGATTAAGTTGGAAAGAATTGAGATAAAGACAGTATCAGTACTGCTTAGCAAATAGGAAATGTGTATATTTATACACACACATTTATAGCTATAAAATCACTGCTTAAAAGAGAAAGAGGAGAAAGGGTGTGGGAGAAGGAAGAGAAAATCACTAGAACAGTACAGATAAGTGGGGAGATGAGGAGGAATATTAAGTAAGGTGCAAAGCAGATTTGAGAAGATGGGAAGATAAAAGTAATGGATCCATGTTGTTATTGTTGTTAGGTGCACTCGAGTCTAGTACGACTCATAGCAAGTCTAATGAGTAGGATAAGATCTGAGCCCTGTTCTATTCTATGCGAGCCCACATTTTTTGACACACAAAAAACCATTGTAGCAGTCAGCTATGGATACAGAAACCTCTGATTGATGGTCTTGAGCTATTTAACTTATTTTGTTGTTGTGTATTTTTTAGTCAGAACCGACCCCTAGCTCCCACTTAAGTGGTTTTCAAAGACAGTAAATTGCAAGGGAGGAGATGGTCTATCTTTCTCCTGTGAAGCAGCTGATGAATACTTCATAGTGACTCTCCCACCAAAGAAAAAAAAAAAAAAAGACAAAACCAGAACATTGCTCTGTCCTGGTCATCCTAGTTCATTGTTGTCATTGTTTTGACAATCTGTCTCATAAAAGGTATCGTTCAGTCTCACCAATCTACCAATCTTCTACTTCATAAATCATAGTGCCCACCATTAGTGATTGATCTCTCCTGACACTTTGTCTAAAACAAGAGAAAAATCATGTGAGACAGAAAGATAAAATATAAACAAAGAAAAGATAAAATATAAACAAATTGAAAAACCAAAAAGATAAAAACATAAAGGGCAATGATGTTTTCTAGAATCTAAAGAAGGCCTAATCCAGGCCATAGTCTTCACAATTACTTGCTGTACATCAGAAAACTGGACTGGACTAAAGATGATGGAAGAATTCATACCTTTGAGTTGTGTGCTAGAGAAGAGTATTGAACATACACCATGGACTTCCAATAAAACAAACAGATATATCCTGGAGAGGATGAAACCAACCAAGTTGTTCATTGAAGGTAAGTATTTTGAAGCTCTGTCTCACATATTTTGGGTATGTGGCCAGGAGGGACCAATCCTTGAAGAAGAATGGAGGGTCAGCATAGGAAAGGAAGACCCTAGATGAGATGAATTGACACAGTGACTAATTAACTCAGTAATAATGAGGGCAGGTGTGTCAGAGGCAATCAGATTAGCTCAGGACAGGGCAGGGTTCACAGCTATCATTCACAGTGCCACTATGAGGTCATAGTTCACAGCACAGAACAACAACAATTATTGTATATTTAGTAATTACTTTTTAAAGTAGACCACAAACCTTTCTTCCCAATATATTTTAGTCTGAAAGCTCTGCTGAAGTTTTGCTACCATGGATGACCTTTTTGTTATTTGGAGTGCACCTGTATCATAGCTTCCTGGACCACAGAATACAAGGCACAATAAATTAACACAGTATAACAAATTGACAAATGAATGTGAGGTCATTAAAATAGTCTAGTTTTAACAGGCTGCTACTTATCAATATATATCACACTAAATAATGTAGAATTCTTTACACCTTAAATTCTGCAAGTTATGAGTTACAGGAATTTTAAGATGCTCTATGTGTATGTGTACATACAGGAGTATGAATGCAGCTAAAACTCAGCTCTTGCTGCATATGAAAAGTTAAGCTCCAGAGAATTTCTTCCTTCTTCATTATCATATTGTACCATGGAAACAAAGATGTGATTTCTTTTCTTCTACACAACTCTCTATCCCCTTATTACAGTTTTATATTTTATTTTAAGGTAGGTTAACTTTTCACCCCAAATGATGAACCAGGAATGCAAAGTTAACTATGCCAGTAGAAAGGGCAATGAATTCCTGTGTCGATGATAAAGAGCTGTATATGTTTGTGCCCAGTCCCGCACATGTGTGTGTCTGTATGTGGGGACACACATTGTTTCTCTCTGCAGCAGTAAGATTGTTTTAATACTCCCTGCACGGAGAGTCACAAATGAGATTCCAAATGCATCTCAATCTTCTAAATACTTAGCTCATCTACTCTCCTAATGGGTTCTCCAAGCTGAGGAGAAGTGATTGCTCCCATTAGTCCTGTGCTGAATATCAAATATATCTGATCTTTAGAGTACTTCTTCTGAGAGGCAGCCTATGGAAATCAATGCAAATTACATTTGGCTCAGAGATGAGTATGGCTGTTTTTTAAACATCTCAAGCAGTGTTTTTAAAGTGTGATTCACAGACCACCTGCATCAAGACCACCTGCTGACTTCATGGCACTAAAATGTGTTTTCTAGGCCTCTCCCCAGACCTTCTAAAAAGAAAAACATGGGGATGAGAATAAGAAAGCTACATAATTAACCACGTCATCTTGAGACTTCTTGCAATACCAGACTTAAAACCTGTGTCCTTCACATCTCTAGAAAATAGAATTCATGCTCCAGCATAGGATATTTTGCATTTGTTACCTCTCAATTACACTTGAACATTTTTTCTTCTTTTCTTCTTCCATTGTTGCACTTTTCCTTCTCTCCCTTTCCCTCCCCTCTCTCCTAGTTCACTTTGCAATGCATCTTTTATTCCAGATTGCTGTCATATATATAATGCCTAATCATATATTCCTCTCAGACAGTTCTTCCTCTCATTTGTTCCAATCAACGCAGTGTTCATTATCTATCCACTCTTTTCCTATTCTCTCCCCAGTCTCTCTATGTTATTTCTATTTTATAATAGCAGTTTTATGCAGAATTTGTCCTTTTATGACTGAGATGTTTCAATCAGCATAATGTCTTCCAGGCTTATCCATATTGTGTAATGTTGTATGAGTTAATTGTTTTTCAATCATTTGTGTGACTGTACCATTGTTTTTCTAACACCTGAACTTTTTAATTAAGTTTGGCAGCTGAGAGACTTGAGAAAACATCCACCATTTAGAAAGATTCTTGTCCTCTATGCATTTCTTCAATGCCAGGATAACCTGGAGACAGATTTGTACCAATTTTCATGGAGAAGGGAGAATATTTTTAAGAGTTTTGGTAGCTGTGAGTAAAAAAAAAAAGAAAATAGCAATCTTACTGTCTGAATATTATCTTCAGAAGTGCTATCCTTACCGGAATTCTTAGATATTTCTTAAAATTAGTCACATGCTTTTCAGTGACACTTTTAATTCACTTAGAAAACATGCACTAAGACTGGAAATGGGACCCACAGACCGCCCAGATGGAGTGGCTGCTTCTAAACTGTGAAAGCAGATAGAGATGTATACTGTGCTCTGTGACAGCAGTGAACATATGATCGCGGGAAGTGTGGGGAAGTATTCCTTTTGTTCACAGGGTCATGGTCAAGTTGAATCAACAAAACAACAACATTTAAATAAGACTGGTGCGACCTCTGACTTTGGAGAATACAACCTTTGTATTTTGAAGAATGAATAGGGCATTGGTCAGATGAAGGGCAAGAAAGATGCAGGTCAGATGCACAGAAGAAAGTAGTTGAGATATAATAATATGTGCGAAGTCACAGATCATGAAAAACCTTAGGGGTTATCAGTTATCATTGAGTTCATTATGAATCATGGCGACTCCATGGCAGCACTACTCAATTACTTGCTAAGTGATTGTCCCCAACAACAAAATGACTCAGAAAAAGTGTAATATTTCCTGCCTTCTTAGCTCAAGAGGGGAAACCACACAAGCAGTTGAGTTGCACATCTGGATTAATCCTGGACTGACATGATGTAGCAATATCAGAATGCAGAAGATAAGCATAGATTCAGAGTTCAGATTTCCCTCTTACACATTCTAATAATGTGACTTTGGGCAGTATGTTACTTTTCCTTCTATATTTCTGCTTGAATATTTGTTAAATTGGGGTAAGACATTGTTTAAGGTTTTGTGTAAGAATTGAAAATGAGATGTATAAATAGAAAGCAAAGTAATACTTTATTACCATCAGCTTTCTTTGTGACTATGAAAAAAGGTTCCATTTATCTCATGCTTCCACCACCCATGAGTCAATTTATTGTATTTCATAGCATGCACCTTGCTATGATGTTGGAAACTGCAACAATTCGTAATACAGTCAAAGCCACCCAGGGGTGAACAGGCATCAGCAGAACCATCCAGCTAGGTGGATGAGAAAGAAAAGCCTGATGCTCTGACTGGAACAGTTAATCACGAGTAATTCTAGAGATTATAACACTTGCTCTGGAGAAGTCACCCAGCAGGCTTAATCACTAGTGCAGGACCACATATTTAGTGAAATAGAGGGCTAGCAAGGTAAGAACCATGGAGAGATGGACTAAAAAAGAGCCATGACAATGGACTTGAATCATCGCAATCATGACAATGACACCGGACTGAATAACATTTTGGTCTGTTAAGCATGAAATCACCAGGAGTTGAATTGAATTTGACAGAAAGTGTACCTAAAAATAAAAATCTATAAAATTCACGTTTATGCTTATTGTTTCGTAGGTCTGTGACAGCTCTTTCTCATCTTGGGTTGTAATCTTCATGGTCGCATTTTGGAAAGCCATCCAATGTCCCTACTTTACAGCTAACACACTAAAACACAGAGATGAAGTAGTTGTCATAGCACATAAGTAATAATAGATGAGTTCAGAATTGGAGCTCAGAACGTTCTCATTGTAAAGACTTGCTCTAGCTTCTGTCTGCTCCTCTGCCCACAGGTGACATGATTTGTGCTTCTGGGCAGCAGTTGGGTGTCTGCATGGTGTAGAAGGTAAGAGAACAAAGCAACTTGGTAGAACCTGTAGACTTAATTTCTGCTAGAGAGCTTGTTTTCAGTCAACGTGTCTTCATTTTAGAAGGTTTTCAAAGAATCTGCTTCTTATCACAACTCCAGATCAAAGGCATTGGAACCCTATGAAACATCTCTACCATCTCCTCCTATTCATGGCCCAACACACCAATAATTCAGGAGGAAATGCATGTGGCATGTAGACCTGACAAGACTTCTGAGGGAGGAGATTTGGTAGGACTGGTCCTAAGTAGGTCAAACTGAGGACAACACAAACATGCTGTGCTCTCTCTGTCATGTGTGCTGAGCTTCCTGAGCAGCAAAACCACATCTAGGGGTGTTCAGAAACATCGTAATCCCTGGTCCACCTCTGGATGTTGGTCTCAAGTTTCTGGTCTCCTGCCTGTCCTTCCCCTCATCTTAACATATCCAACAGTGGTCGCTGACGCATGCCCTGCAGATGTGCCTTGTGGATGCTAGCTCAATATGACCACCTATGCACCTTGTTTTCGGGTACAAAGTTTCTGATGTTGTTGTTGTTGTTGTTATGTGCTGTCGAGTCACTTGCGACTCATAGCGACCCTATGTACAACAGCCCTAAACTCTGCTCTATCCTGTACCAATCACACTGTCTCTGATACACGTATCCCGATTACCCCAGTCACGGAATCAATCCACCTCATATAGGGTCTTCCGCTCCTGCGCTGTCCCTCCACCCGAATAAGAAAAGAAGGTGAACACTTTCTACACCCAAGGTTTCAGTAGTTTGCGTTTATTAAATCAATATCAATAATCCTTTTTTTGTTTGTTTGTTTTTGTTTTTGTAGCCTGGGAAATGAAAGTTCAGAAAGTTTAAGTTACCCAATATATTTTGGCTAATGTGGGTAGAACTTTCCTTGTACATTTTTATGCTGCCTTTCTGAGATCCCTTTGAGAAAGGGATCAAATAGTTTGTCTCTCCTTTTCCTTTTCTTGTGCATAAGGATATCTTCTGCCAGAGATTTGCATGGAGTCCCTCTGCACCAGGAAATTCTTGTCCACATAGCATCAAGTAACTCTATGTATACCAATCTTCATACCAGTGTTAGTTGCCATTGCAAGAACACAGAAATAGCCCAAATGTCCAACCACAATTGAACAGATTGAGAAATCGTAGTACATACACACAATGGAATACTATGCACCACTCAGGAGTAACAATTTTGGAAAATACTACATAACTTGTGAGATACTGGAGAACATTATACTGAGTGAACTGACTCAGTCTTCAAAGGACAAATGCTGAATAAGACCATTATTGTAAAAATAGAATAATAACTAGTAAAACATGTATAAGAACCTAATGGGGGAAGGGTTGGGAGTGAAGGGGAAAGGATGGGTAGGGGCAAAATCACAGGGTTGCACAGTGGGTGATGGGAGTGGGGCTGGGTGGTGGGGAAGGAAATGGGAAGGATCTGGTGAAAAGACAGGATGATGATGGGAAGATCTAATGGTGATTAATTTTACAACACATAATGCGTGAGAATGACTTTATAAAATACAATATTAATGAAGAATAGTGTGAAAAGAAACCCCATGTATTTCATATTAATTAAAAAATATATAAGGTAACCTATGCAGTGAGGAACTGTCTGCTTTTAGAGTTACTTTGAGTTCCAATTCCATCACTGTCTAGCCATGTTATACTCCAAGTTATATAAATTCTCTTTGAATTACTTATCTATTTCTGAAGGGATTAAATATATGACAAGTAATATCCCATTAGATTGTGGTGAAGTTTAGAGCAAATAGCATATACAGTGTCATTAGTGTTTTTCATGAATGACATGGTGATAAGAAGATGTGCTGCAATCCCTAAGGCACATGGTTCTAATCCACCAGTTGCTCAGTGGGAGAAAGATGGCCAATTTCCTGTGTTATTTAACACCTTTGAAAACTCACTGGAGGGTCAGCTATGAGTTGGTTCCAATCTGGCAGCACACAACAACAATGCATAGCAGTGAGAGACAATTAAATTAATTGCCAGGCACTTTCTTGAGCATCACTTTAGTTTTTGATTCTCACCTCTGAGAACCTTAGTGTCAAAATGCTGACACGATGTGATGCAGTAGGATAAGGATAAGATCTAACCCATAGCAATTAGTTTTATCCTGAAAGATCTCCTAGAACTTTCTGGTAAACACTAAATCACTTTCAATCTCAATTTCTTCGTGTGTAAAGTGTCTACTTAACAATGATCCCTTTTCCATATATTTTCCTCATAGGGTTGTTTTGAAGATCAATGTGTCTAGGATCCTAGGCATTGCAGTGGTTGCATACACAGCTGCTAACAAAAAAAGGCAATGATTCAAATCCACACTGGTTGATCCTGGGAGGCAGGGGATGCAGTCCGCTGTTGTAAAGATTTACGCTCCTGGAAACCCTGTGGAGCAGTTCCACTCTGTCCTGTTGTGCCACTGTGACTCAGAATTGTCTTGACAGCAATAATTTTAGCAGATATCTATGCAAGTACTAGATGCATGGAAGTTGTTAGAAATATGTATA
>NW_006400051.1:1939346-1951184 GCF_000299155.1 Elephantulus edwardii | reverse complement strand
TATGAATAGAATCCTGTCCCTATAGCATAGAAATATTTGGTCTTGCAATGATACAACACATTAAGCTGTAAAACACTTAGCTAAAATGTTGGCATTGTGCAAGAGTGTAAAATGTTACAGACATCATTTGAAATGGTAGTTCCATGTTCCTCTGCTGATTTCAAGGTTTATTTAGAATTATTAGGTTCTTGTAGCTCCAGTGGTGCTGTGGTTAAGTCACTGGTGGCAGTTCAAACTCAGCTGCTTAATGGGAGAAAGATTGACATTCTGCTTCTCTAGATTTCCAGACATAGAAGGCCTTATATAGCAATTCTCCTCCGTCTTATAGAGTAACTATTGTTGTTGTGTACCATAGAGTTGGAACCGACCCATGACTGACCCTCCGGTGGTTTTTCAGAGGCAGTTAATCACACAGGAGGCGATTGCCCATTTTTCCCCCATGAAGTAGCTGGTGACCTCTAATAGCGTGACTTTGGGATTGCAGCCCAACTTCTTGCCACTAGGCCACCAGAGCTCCCTACAGAGTAGCTGTGAACTAGAAATAACTTAATGGCAATTAGTTTAGTTTTGGTTTAGTTGCAGATGGAGAAGATAACAAATGCACAAGGTGATTATTGTTTGGAGGAAACAGATTAATTATCTATTAAATTTCTGTTGTCTGTCAGGATCAGTGAGATTTGTGTCAAGTCTCAATAGTCAGTTTAGGATATTGCTTTGCATGCTTATTTGTTACCTCTTCCAACTCATCATAGAATTGGAGTGGGATGAATATGGAAGTTATATGAATTATGACTGTAGAGATGACAGGGAACTCCAGAAAGTCATTGTGGTGGACTTGTATTTTGTTATAAAAGAAATGGGGAGTTAGACAATTCTGAGGAGAGAAATCATGTGGCCTGCCTTGTATTTTAGCAGGCTTCCTCTGTTTGTGGTGTAGAGTCATAAATCAGAAAGCTTTTTTAATATTATTGTTATTATTTTTAAGTTACAATGTTCAATACAAAAGCCCATTAAAATGTAATCAAAAGTGGTAATACAGTGTAGTGGTTACAGTGTGGGGATCAAGCCAAAGTTTGGATTGAGGAATTTAATGTCTAATTTTATGCTACCTCTGTGGCCAGAGGCACGTGACTCTCGGCTTTAGAGTCCTTACTTACATATGGGGATAGGAACTGTGTTATCCCAATAGGTGTTGTGTTTTTTTTTTTAAATTATACTCACATTATGAGAAGTACGTAGAACAGAATGTGATCCTAGTCCATACTTAACTGTAACAGACAAAGCACCAAATAAAAGCAACCAAAACTGACAAATAAGTATCACACAAAACGTTATTCATAGTAATGCTTTGAGCAACAAAGAGACCTTGCCCTATCCTGTGTTGGTCTCCTCTAGTCTCCATCAAGTCCATTATTGCAACCACTGTGTCATTCTATCTCTTTAAAAGTCTTTTTCTCTTTAGGGAGCTCTGGTGGGGTGGCCTAGTGTCAAGAAGCTACACTGCAATCCCAGAGGTACATGGTTCAAATCCACCAGGTGCTCTGCTGGAGAAGGAGGGGCAATCTCCCCCTGTACCAGTCAGATTCTATTTGACAGCACACACACACACACACACACACACACTTTTTAAATAAGTCTTTTTCTCTTTCAATGATGTCTTTCTTCAAGCATTTGACCCTCTTTACAATATACCCAAAGTATATGAGATGAAGTTTCACCAGTCTTGCCTCTAGAGCACCCTGGTTGTTCTTTCAAGACAGGTTTGTTTGTTCTTGTGGTTGTTGTTGTTGTTATGTGCCGTCGAGTCGTTTCCGACTCATAGCGTCCTGGGTATATTCAATACTCTTCAGGGACACCACAATTCAGAGGCATCAATTTTGCTTTGATCTTCTTTATTCGATGTCTAACTTTTAGATGTATAAGAAGCAACTGAAAATACCATGCCTTTGATGCACCTTAGTCTTTAAAGGGATATCCTCACTCATTGTTGTTGTTGTTGTTATGTGCCATCGAGTCGTTTCCGACTCATAGCGACCCTATGCACAACAGCTCTAAACCCTGCTCTATCCTGCGCCAACCCCACCGCCTCTGACACACCCATCCCGATTACCCCAGTCACCAAATCAATCCATCTCATAGAGGGTCTTCCCCTCCTGCGTTGTCCCTCCACCCTCCCAAGCATGATGTCCCTCTCCAAGGACCCGTCCCTCCTGGCAACATGTGCAAAGTATGTCAGACGAAGGCCCAGAATCCTTGCCTCCAAGGAGCACCTTGGTTTAATCCTCTCCAAGATGAATCTGTTTGTTTTCCTGGCAGTCCATGGTACATTCAGTACCCTTCTCCAGCACCACAGCTCAAAAGCATCCACTCTCCTTATGTCCTCCCTAGTCATTGTCCAACTCTCTGATGCATAACAAGCTATTAGCACTTTAAATAAGGTCCTTGACAGCAGATTTCTCAAGGCAATATGCATTTTTATTTCTTTCCTGCTATTACATGATAGATGGAGAAGAGATTGATGCTGTTAACAATTTCAGCTTACTAGACTCCACAATCAACACTCTTGGCACAAGCAGTCAGGAATTCAAAAGATGAATTGCACTGGGGGAATCTGCTGTCAGAGACTTCTCCTAAGTGTTAAAGAGCAGTGATGTCAGTCTAGAGACGAAACTGTACTTGATCCAGGCCCTTTGTCTTCCCAACTACTTGCTATAGATCAGACAGCTGGGCAATGATTAAAGGTGACAAAAGAATTTTGATGCTTTTGAGCTGTGGTGCTGGAAAAAGTATAGAACATATACCATGGACCACCAGGAGAACAAATTGGTCTGCCTTGTAGAGGGTAAAACCATGTTTCTCCTTACAGACAAAGAATTTGAGGTCTCATCTCACATACTTCGGGCACTTGGCTAGGAGTGACTAGTTTCTTGGAGAAGCACATCATGCTTAAAAAGGTGGAGGGACAGCTCAGGAAAGAAAGACTCCAATGAGACGAACTGACACAGTAACTGGGGCAATGGAATTAGATATTTGGCGTCAGTGAAACTGGCTCAAGATAAAGCAGGGTTCAGAACTATTGTACATAGGATCACTATAATCATAGGTGACTTGGTGACACATAACAAAACCAAAAATTATTATGGACGTTTGTGGACACAAGTAAAATTATATCATTGAGAATTTTGATCTGTTTTTCATGTATTATGATGTTGCCTATTGGTCTAATGGTGAGGATCTTTGTTTTCTTGATATTGAGCTGTTATTCACATTAAAGGTTTTTGATTGTCTTAGTTTTCTGTAAGCAAATTCTCTCATCTCCATGATGTAGTTTCTTGATAAGTCTTCCTCCAATCCTAATACCACATTCTACTTTATATAGTCTAGCTCTTTTTAAAGAGAATGGTTTCTAATTTGAGAAGTAACTCTTTTTCAGTACTCAATAAATAAAAGCAATTACTAATTTAAGAGTAGACTTATTTTGCATTTGGCACAGAAGAAGGAAAATGCTGAGAATATATAATAAAGATATGAGATATTTGGGAATGTTGGAAATAGATAATATTTATTTTGTTATATTTCCATTTGGGCAATGTAGTTTTACTTATGATCAGATTTATTATTTTGGTCATGTAACACAAAAATATAGTTGGTTCATCTGGCTGCATTTAGGGGCTATTTTCTGGCCACTGTCCTTTGACCAGCTTTGATGAAGTACACAGCAGCCCTAGGTCATTTCCTTTTGATGTAATTTCAAGGCAACGACATTTAAAATTTATTGTTACTGTTATTAGTTGCTAATCAGAGCCTACTGCAATTATTACATAATAGTTATTGCTTTGCAGTTTCAACCAGATGTCTAAAATAATGAACCAATATAACCACTATTAATTTAGATAGAATGACAATTCTAGACCCTAAATGCCTACTATTAGTAGCCTCATAAAAGCAAGACAGAAATAATTTGAGTGTGAAAAGTAATAACAAGTAATAGTGATACCATGAATTAATATGTGAGACTATGTATTAATATGTTTTAAATTTATAATTTGAAGATGAAACATATATCTGTGAATAGCAGCCCATCTCAAAAACTTTCTTGAGATGAATGAAACAGTTCCCATAAATCTCAGTCTGAATGATTTTGGCTGAAAGTCTAAGGAAATTTGCTATATGTGGGGAAATGTGTATTACTATAGAATTGCTATTGCAGGCCTGTTTGAGTTCAAAACCTTAAATGTGCAAAGGTTTAACACACTCAAATTCTAAATGAAAGATTAGAACTTCCATTGCACTCACAGGCATATTGGATGAACAACCTGATGATCTAATTCCCAAAGAAGCAGCCATTGAATGGAGTTAAAGTCATTACTTCCTTCAGTTGTTGCCATGATATTTTTTAAAAATGGTATAGGGTAAGGCTAAGTGTACAGACATCCAGATAGAATATTTTTCTGGCATTCTGGGACTCTGTGATATGTGTCCTGATTCTGTACAGGCTATAGCACATTCTGATTGACCCCGGGTAGTTGTCCTGACGTATAACTCCTAAATGCCCTTTGTTATTATCTTCTAGATCACTGGATGTCAGAGGCTCTAGAATGAGCCCAACTGATATTCAAATCCAACTGGATTCTCATCTGAGTGAGTAATCAGGAAAACAAAGATTCTCAGCACTGGCTCAATTGGCAACACCATGATGGATAGAAAATAGATTGAGATTTTAACAATTTCAGCTTGCTCAGCCTCCACTCTTGGTACACTCTCAGAACCAACATCCAGGAGATCAAAAGATAAATTGCAATGGAGAAAATCTGCTGGCAAGGACCTCTCCATAGTGCAAAAGAGTAATAATGTCAATCTAGAGGCTAAGGTGCATCTGATCCAGATCATAATCCTTACAATTACTTGTCCATCAGAGAGCTGAACAATGACTAAGAGTGATAGAAAAAGAATCAAGAACCTAGTGTGGTGCTGGAGAAGAATATTGAATATGGAGTTTCAAATCAATAAAAAGATTTGTCTTGGAAAGTGTAAAATCAAGTTGCTTCTTGGAGTTTAAAAACTAATATTAAATAAATATTAAGTATTTTTAATTGATTTCCATCTAATAATACCTTTACAATATATTTCATTCATATACATTGCATTTGATACAATCTGTCACTTACATTGTGTTTCATGAAATCATTCACATATATTCTATTTTACATTATTTTTATACTAGTTTACTTATAAAACTCTAACACATTCTTTTTCATACCACATCCCTCCCATTTCCCGCACACCCCCATCCATCAAATTGTGCAATCCCATGATTAATCCTCCTTCCCTACCCACACATCCTCACACAGGAGAGGAAGACCCTGGATGAGATAGAGTAACACAGTAACTGGGATAATAGGGGTAGGTGTGTTGGAGTCAATGACAGTGGCTCAGAATAGGGCAGAGTTCATAGCTGTTGTGCATAAGGTCCCAATGACTCAACAGCACATTACAGCAACAACAAATCTCTCGCTCTCTCTCCCTCTCATGTATATGTTGTTATGTGCTATCAGGTTGCTGGAGACTCATAGTGACCCTATATTAGCTCTTAAGTCTGCCCTGTCTCCTGAGCCAGTCTCACTGACTCCGACACACCTACCCCATTGCCCTAGTTACTGTATCAATCTATCTCACCCAGGATCTTCCTCTCCTGTCCTGTCCCTCCACCCTTCTAAGCATGAGGTCCTTCTCCAAGGATAGGTCCTTTCGGGCCTCATGCCCAAATATATGAGACGGAGCGGAGCTTCAAAATCCTAGCCTCCAAGGAGAAACTTGGTTTCACTCTTTCCAAGTCAGATCTATTTGTTTTCTTGGCAGTCCATGGTATGTTCAAGACTTCTCCAACACCACAACTCAAAGACATCAACTCTTCTTCTATCATTCTTAGTCATTATCCAGTTTTCTGATGCATAGCAAGTAATTGCAAAAAACATGGACTGGATCAAATGCTCCTTAGTCTCTAGACTGAAATAATTGCTTCTCAGTTCTCTGGAAAGATACCTGATAGTAGATTTACCTAATGCAATTCACCTTTTGATTTCCTGACTGCTGGTGCCAAAAGTGTTGATTGTGGAGTCAAGCAAGTTATAACTGTTAACAATCTCAATTTCTTCTCTACTCATTATGGTACTGCCATTTGGCCCAGTGGGTTGCAGATGAGTATTCCTCTGTGTGTGTGTGTGTGTGTGTGTGTGTGTGTGTGTGTGTGTCCCAGTATTAAGCTGAAGGAGCTGAAGAACACATTCAAGCTTTAAGTTGCAATACTTAAAGATGCTGTGGGCAAAATGTTGAATGACCCAAGAAGCATCAAAAGAAGATGAAAAGAGTACATAGAGCATAGAGTCACTATATCATAAAGAATTGACCAACACAGGAGAATTAAACAACCTATGACATGCTCCCAAGCCAAAGGCTGGTGACTCTACTCCGCAGCCCTCAGGCCTGCCTTTAATTGTTTTTAATTGTTTTTTGTGAAACATTCTTCTAGGTCGTGTAACCCTGGTATGTCCACTTCCTGTACAGAGGTAACTCGTAGCTGCTGTGAAGCTGAGCACTGTGACACTGATGAGTCAAATGCAATAATGGTTACCCATGGTGGACAGTGGTATAGCTTCCCAATTAAAACAAGCTTGGAAGCAGGAGCAGTATCCACTTCCATTGCTTGCCTCTGAAAATCTTAAGAACCTGAAGAAAGGATGAAAGTTGTTCAGGTGTCCAGGACTTTCGTTCATAGGGTCGCTATGAGTCACCCACGACTTGACGGCACCTAACAACAACAACAACATGATCAAGCGCCTATAATGATGCAGGAGGAAGTTCAAGCTTCTCTGAAAGAATTGGCAAATACAGGCCCAGAAAATGACAGCACACCAGTTGACATATTTCAGCAAACAGACTCTGGATGTGGCCACCAAGTTGTGTGATTAAACTAGAAGACAACTACCTGATCAACTGACTGGAAGAGATCCATACTTGCTCCAATTCCAATGAAAGGTTACCAACAGTGTGGAAATTATTAAACAATGCCACTAATATCACATGTGAACAAGATAGTGCTGAAAACCACATCAACAGAGAACTAACAGATGTGCAGGCTGGGTTTAGAAGAGGCCAAAACACTAGGGATATTATAACCAATGTTAGATTGATCGTAGATTAAAGCAGAGAGTACATCTGGAATGTCATTATATGCTTCATTAGATATGTAAAGGTGTTTGACTCTGTGGATCACAACAAACTGTTTCTAACTCTGAGAAGAATGAGAAAACCAGAACACTTAATTGTGTTTATGTGAGAACTATACTTGGACCAGGAGGCAGTCATCAGAATAGAGCAAGAAAACACTGCATGGCTCAAAATCAGGACAGGTGTACAGCAGGGGTGCACCCTTTATCCATATCAGTTGAATTTATATGAGGAGTAGATCAATGAGAGGCTGAGCTCTATGAGGAAGAATGTAGCATCAGGATTGGAGGAAGACTCTTCAACAAACTGTGTTACACAGATGACACAACCTTACTTGCCCAAACTGAGGAGAGCCTGAGAAATTTTCTGTAGAATGTCAAGGACTGTAGCTTTCAATATGATTGAAACTCAACATCAAGAAAACTAAGATTCTTACCACTGGGACAACTGGAAGTATCATGGTAGACATGAGAGATTGAGATTGTTAGTAGTTTTAGCTTGCTTGGCTCCTCAATCAACACTCTTTGTAACAGCAGCAAGAAAAGAAAAAGACAAATTGTATTGAGAAAACCTACTGTCAAGAACCTCTCCAGAGTACTGAAGAGTATGATGCTGGTCTATGGACTAAAGTAAGCCTGATCCAGGCATGGTCTTTGCAATTATTTGTTGTACATCCAAAGCTGTACAATAACAAAGGATGATAGAAGGATAATTCATGCCTTTGAGCTGTGGTGCTGGAGAAGAGTACTGAATATACCATGGACTACTAGGATACCAAACAGGTTCATCCTGGAGAGAGTGAAACCAGGCTACCATTGGAGGCAAGGATTAAGTAATTAATTTCTATTTTTTCTCTTTAGGACATTAAAGAGGTCCTTGACAGCATATTTTGCCAATTCAACATGTATTTTGATTTCTTTACTTGTTCTTCCTGGAATATTGATTGTGAATCCAAGGAAAATGAAGTAATTGACAATTTCAATCTTTCCTCCGGCTATCATGATGTTGATTATTGGTCACATGACCAGGATTTTGGGTTTTGTTAAATTACGTAATATAACCTATATGAAGGCTGTAGCCTTTAGTCTTCCATGTTTGTTCCCATTCCAACAAAAGGCAATCTAAAATAATTTATAGATTATGAAACAATATATTTATTATGTACAATGTGCTGATAGTAATCACTTGCTGAAGGCAATTTTAAAATTACTAGAACAGTACATAACAGATAACTGTCAGAAATTCAAGCTAAATTCATAAAAGGCTGTGGTGCAAGGGCTATCAAGCTGCTAATATCTGATGGATACTAGCTGAGAGCAAAGAATACCAGAAGGATGTTTACTTGTGTTTTACTGACTAGGCAAAGACATTAGACTGTTTAGATCATAAAAAATTTATAATTAACATTGAGTTTTCTGTAAAAAAGTTGTGTAAAAGGGGTTTTAAGAGCATTGGAGAAAGCTTTCTTAAAAATAATTCAGTCAAATGTAAGCTGATTGGCCATTTCTGATTTAGTAATCAATCAACTGTGGATTGGAAACCTCTTATTGAAGTAATCAGGAACTGGTGGGCAGGCTTTTGTATTTAAAAATAGGTTGGGTCTTTTATAGTAAAAAAATCACCTGAGGGTGAGTTTCCAGCTTGGAGCAGTTGAGTTCTAGAAGGTGTTTTTTATTTACTTGAAAGTTGGGTGTAAACGGTTTGGGTGTTTTTTACTTTGTTAACCATCAAGTGTAAGCTGATTGGCCATTTCTAACTTCTGTGGACTGGAAGCCTCTTGTTGAAGCCATCAGGACCTAATGGGCAGGGCTTTGAATTTAAACATTGATTTGGTCCTGCCTGAGGGTGTTAATTTTGTTTGGAGAAAATGTTGTTCTAAATGTTACAGAACTTGTCTGCCAGTGTGCTGTAAAGAGATAATTTGGAGTTTTTATGATACTGAAATCTGTGCCACTGGTCTGTCAAATGCCATATGAGTAACCCACAGTGGACAGATCTTGGCGGGGCTTTCTGATTAAGGCAGACCAGGAAGCAAGATAGGCCATCTACTTCCTAAATAATAGGCCTTTGAAGACCGTATGAACCCTAAGGAAAGAGGATAGTTATAGTAGGATAATGGTAGAGCCCAGATTGGAAGTTAGTTGAAATGAGGAAAAACAATAACAAACATCATTTAACAATTGGAACATGCAATGTACATAGCTTGCATGTTGGAAAGTTGGAAATTGTTAAAAATGAAATGGAACACATGAACATTGATATACTACGCATTAGTGAGTTGAGATGGAGCAGCTTTAACTACTTTAAATCAGATAATCATATGGTGTACAATGCAGGGAATAAACAACAGAAGAATGGTGCTGCCTTCATAGTAAAAAAAAAGTCAATTTCAAGTTCTCTCTGAAAATACAATGTTGTGAGTGATAGAATAATATCCATATGCATATAAGGAAGACCTGTTAACATAACTGTTATTCAAATATATGCTCCTACATCTAGAGTTAAAGAAGAAAAAAGTAAAAATTTTTACCAAATCTTGCAGTCTGAAACAGACTGGACATGCTATCAAGAAAGATTAATAATAATTGGTGACAGTAATGCAAAAGCAGGAAACAGTGAAGAAGGAATTGTAGTTATAAAATATAGGCTTGGTGACAGATATGAGGCTGGAAATGGAATGACTGAATTTTGTATTTAGAATTATTTAAAAGACACAAATGATGACTTCAGATGGATCTCACTTGATGGGCTACAAAAAATTCAGATTGACTACATTTGTGAAAGAAATCACTGGAGAAGCTCAATATCAGTGGTTAAAACTAAGCTGGGTCAGCCAGTGGGTCATATAATCAATTACTCATTTGCAAGTTCAAAGTGAAGCCAAATAAAATGAAAATAAGTCCATAGGAACCTAGATATGGTCCTTAGTCAATTCAATCAGAATTTAATCATCACTTTAAGAATAAGACTGGGATTTCGAACATGAATGATAGTAGACCAAATGAGTTGTGGGATGATATCAAAGATATCATCCACAAAGAAAGCAAAAGGTCATTACAAAAACAGAGGAGAAAGAAATTATCAAAATGAATGTCATTAGAGACACTAAATATTGCATTGGAATGTTAAGAAGCCAAAACAATAGGAAAACACGTGAAAAAGCTACTCAGGAGGACAATGAAAAATATTATAATAGAATGTGCAGAAAGCTGGATTTGGAGAATAAAAAAAGGCAAGAATCACTTTGCATTTCTCAAGCTGAAAGAAATAAAAAACAAATTTAGGCCTTGTGTTGCAATGTTTAAAGATGCTATGGGCAATATATTGAATGACCTATCCAGCATCATAAGAAGATGGAGGGAAGACACAGAAAGAATCGACTGACACTGAAAAAATTTAGGAAGTACCGTATGAACAGGAGCCAATGACAATGAACGAGAAAGCAAAAGCTGCATTGAAGGCATTGGAAACAAAACAAAACAAAACAAAACCCCAAAAAACCAACCCCAGGAATCAATATTTAATTGAATTGTTTCAATTAACAGACCCAACCTTGGATGTACTCACCATTCTGTGCCAGAAAATTTGGAGGACAGTTGTCTGGCCAATGGTTTGGAAGAGGTTTGCCTTAGGTGTTCCCATTCCCAAGAAAGGTGATACAATTAAATGTGGAAACTATCAAACAATAACATTAATGTCACATGCAAACAAAATACTGCTGACGATCATTCAAAAACAACTGGAACAGTACATAGATAGTGAATTGCCAGAAGTTCATGTGAGATTTAGAAGAGGCTGTGGCACCATGTATATCACTGCTGATGTCAGATTGGATCCTGGCTGGCTGAAAGTAAGGAATACCAGAAGAATGTCTATTTGTGCTTTACTGATGGTGCAAAGGCATTTGACTGTGTGGATCATGACAAGTGGTGACGGACATTGAGAAGAATGAGAATCCTAGAGCACTTGATTGTGCTCATGAGGAACCTATACTGAGACCAGGTGTCTGTTGTGTGAATGAAGCAAGGGAGCACAGCGTAATTTGAAATTGGGAAGAGAGTGAATCAGGGATGTATTTTGTATCCATACCTGTTCAATCTATATGCTGAGCAAATTATCCGAGAAGCTGAATTCTATGAAGAGGAGTGTGACATTACACTTGGAGGAAGACTCATCAATAACCTGCATTATGGAGATGACACAACCTTACTTGCTGAAACTATGGAGGACTTGAAGCCTTGCGGCAGAAGATCAAGAAATGCAGCCTTCAGCATGGATTGTGTCTCAATATCAAGAAAACTAAGATTCTTACCACTGGGCCAATAGGCCTTGTCATTACAGATGGAGAGGATACTGAAACTGTGAACAGTTTAATCTTGCTTTGATACACAATTAACATCCTTAATACAAGCAGTCAAGAAATAATGAGACACATCACAATAAGCTCCAGCGTTTCAGAGGCTGTCAACATGATGGAGGGACATATGAGCAGAGTTGATGAGATGGAACACAGAATCAGTGAAATTGAAGACAAAATTGTCACCACTGATCTGCTAGAGCAAAAAGCAGACTCAAAAAAGAAGGAAAAAGAAGAAAAACTAAGAATAATGT
>NW_006400051.1:1932243-1934311 GCF_000299155.1 Elephantulus edwardii | reverse complement strand
TGAAAATTAATAAAATATAATTATAGAAAAAAATTTAAAAAAAAGAAATAATGAGACACATCACAATGGGAAAATTTGTATTTAGGGACTTTTCCAGATTATTGAGGAGTAGTGATGTCAATCTGAGGACTAAAGTGCCATGATTCAGGCCTGATTCAGTCCATGGTCTTTCTGATTACTACCTATTCATCTGAGAGCTATATATAATATATAACCAGGATGACAGAAAAATAATTGATGCCTTTGAGCTCTGGTGCTGGAAAAGAGAACTGAATAATATTCCATAGACATGAAAGAAAATTAATAGACACATTTTGGGAAGGGTGTTGACAGAGTGCTCTTTGGAGGCAAGAATGATGAGGCTTTGCATAACATACTTTGGACATATTGCTAGGAGGTGCTATTCCTTGGAAAATGACATGATACTGGGAAGGGTAGAAGGTCGACGCAAGAAAGGAAGATATTCAACCAGGGGGATTGACAAAGTGACTGCTGCAATGGGCTTTTGTGTGTCAGGAAGTGTGAGGATGGCACAGGAAAGGACTGGTTTCAGATCTTTTGTTTATAGGGTCGCTATGAGTTGTACTTGATTCAGTGGTACCTAAGAACACCAATAATCCTCTAACCTGTCTCTTCTGTTTTTCTGTTGAGATTTATGGAGTTGTAAGAGAAGATAGTCTTTGTGAAGACTATAAATGTGAGTGTGCAGACTCTTTTTGCTACTCTCTGTTTCCTTCTTTTCTTTTTGAGAATTTCCATGTTTCTCTGCCAAGCTCTGCTTTCCAGGGCTGGTTTACAACAATCTCTCAATTCTCCTGTAGCCCATGTTCCCCAGGGTGGCTCTTGTTCTGCTCCATTCTTCATGAGCGCTGTTCTAGTAATAACAGTACACTTCTAGAGTAGGCTTTCTGGAAAAATCCGTAAAGAGTTAGATGGTAAATATTTTATGTTTTATAATCCAAGGGACAAAAGCAAACATATCACTTAAGTTCTTAAATAAACATTTTAGAAGTGATCATATAAAAATGTAAACAGCACTCTCAGCTCATGGGCTTACTAAAACAAAACATAACAAAACAAAAAAAAACAAAACAAAAACAAAATGGGTAGTGAAGCATATTTGATCCAGGGGATGCAGTGTGTGTATATAGTTGTCAAGCTTTAGTGTGCATCAGAGACTGGTATTACTGGTAGAGGCAAGATAATTAAGCTCTACTCCCAGTTGCTAGTTTTGCCAATCTAGGAAGGATTTGAGAATTTCTCTCTTTATAGTGGCCTAGAAAGAAAGGTTTTGTGCTGCCAACCCAAAGGCAAGTAGTTCGATCCCACCAGCTGCTCTGCAGGAGAAAGATGGACAATTTCCTTCCATATGATTTACAATGTCTGAAAACCTGCTGGAGAATCAGCTATGAGTCAGTTCCAACTTGGAAGCACATATTAGCGACAATTTAAAAATCAGCATCTTTCTAATAAGTGCTGCAGTGGTGGTCTGTAGAGCATAGGGAAAACAGCTTTTGCTTATTGGTGTCTCCTCTTGTACTACCTCATCCCTCTTCTGGATTATGGAGTTCCTTCCTTCTGCTTGTCCCTTCACACCTGAGTCCCGGAAGATTCTTTTTTTGATTCCTCATTTCTGTTACATTGACACAATTTCAATTTATAGTGACTCTAAATGTGCAGAGCAAGACTTTATTCCGTAGAGTTTTCAAGATTGTGAGCCTTTAGCAGCAGATCACCAAACTTTATGCATCTTTGACTGGGGTTGAACCACTAACCTTTTGATTAAGAATCTAATACTTAACCTTGAACTACCCAGGGACTACATTAAAAATCAAACCAAATCCACTACCCTAAATTTGATTACAAAACACATGGCCATTTTTTAATTTCTGTAATCCACAGGGATTTCAAATATTTAGTTTCAGAAGTAGTTTGTCCTCATAGCTCTGTTGAAACCTACTGGGTATTTTATCAAGACAAGCCTCCACAGATAATCAAGTGGTAGTCGTATATCATATACATTGGCTGGAAGTTGAACCTGTGTCTCATAAGAGAGCATGAGAATTCT
>NW_006400051.1:1929944-1932143 GCF_000299155.1 Elephantulus edwardii | reverse complement strand
TCTCAAGAATATATATGTGTATATATATATCTCCAAGGAAATAATAAAACTTTGGGGCATATACTTTGGTCAAGAGGGCTTCATAATTGGTTCATGCTTAGGTTTACTGCACAAAAATTCCTTAAATATTAAGTTCTGTGGGAGCTGGTTTCAGTTTATGTGGTGAATAGAACAGGTAACCTCTATGAAACAAGCAACTGGATCTGTTAACAGTTCACCTTCCTGTATGCCTGTCATGCAAGCTGTCTCTCTGGTGAAGTGATCTTGCAGATGAACTCCAAAGAACAACAATTAATTAAAGTGAGAGGTCTTCAGGGAGTAGACCATGAATGATGCTTCTGTATTGAGGTGTCTGGTGGGACACAACAACTTCAGTTTGACTTAGAAGTAATGTGTCTGTGAGGAAGGAACATATCTAAGAGTTACTGATAAAACGAGATAAATGAGTATTGTACATAAACATGGAAACACAGAAGAGTTTAATCAGAATGAAAACACAGTGAGATGTTCGAATAGATTACTTCTGTGGTGAATAGCACACATTAAACAAGAAAAAGACTGACATCAGGAAAAGAATTCTTCTCATCACTACTAGGTTGGTTCATACCTGTTCTGGTTTTGCTACACCTGAGCTCTTGGTGGTGAGTGAGAATAAGCCTTAGGATCATTTCTGGTCAGTTCTTCCCCAGCACCTTTTCCCCCTGATGAATGTGTCCAATGTGTGTGCCTGTTCTAGTAACTCTGACACCTTCCCCTGGGACAGGATATACTTGCCGTGTCAGGGACAGAGTCCCATGACTCTAGTTGATGATTTTATTGTAAAATTTCAAAATATCAATTCAGTGTATAATTTCAAAGAGCTACAATGTAAGGTATCATGTCAGCTCAAACCTGCGCATATTTTCAAGTAAATATTTCTCTAAGGTATTTATTCAACACCTCAGAGATCTCCCACCAACCAATCTCCCTTCCTAGAAAGGTCAGACTTTTTAAAGGTTAATTGTTACCCTTAAGGAAAATGCAAAAACAAACTGCAAAGTTGCATATTTATTAAGTATTTGGTACAGCACTTCCTAGAGGCATATTGCCTCATGATTTCATTTAAATTAATAAACAATAGTCAAGAAGCAAGATATTCTTGATGAATTTTTTTGAGAGTAGTGTCTACGCATATTTAGGCTAAATGTAATGAAAAAAAGATGGTCTGCTGCTGCCTGTCACCAAAAGCCAATTGAATCTTTTAAATATGCTGCATTCTGTTATCTGTGATCTTAGAAAAAACAAAGACATAAATGACTTACAGACCATTTTCGCCCTTCTAAGAATCAAGTCACGATTTTTAAAAGGGGAGTGGTACATAAAAGGAAGTGGGTCAGGGGTAAGGAATGTGGAAAACATCCCACAGGTTCTTTGTTCCATGATGTCTCTTCTTATGATGGTTGTCAGATCTCATGTGTTTGATATTTAAGGCAGATAGTTATCAGGCTCCCTTGCTGATGCCCCACTTTCCCCAAAATTAGTTACTGGAATAACAATCTCACAACTAACTAAACAACTAAATGAACTTTACGTGGATAACTTTTATCATCAAATAATTGTTATCAATTTTGCAGGCAACTAGCCACAATCGTCTGAAATTTGATGTTGTTGTATGTGCCCTTGAGTTGACTAGGAATCTTAACAATCTTGTGATCATTGATTGGCTCTGAAACTTGTCCTATCCTCAGCCAACTTCACTGTCTCTGACACACAGTCACTGTATCATTCATGTAGGGTCTTTCTCTCTTGTGCCAACTTTAACCTTTCCAAGCATGATTTCTTTCTCCAAAATTTGGCCCCTCTCTTTTTTCCTCTCAATTTTTTTAATTATTAATTTTAATGAAAATTTACAGAGCCGTGGGATTTCCATTCATTCATTGTTGCCCACCTTCCCCCAGCCCCAGTTCACTCTTCTCTTTAAAAAAAAATCACTGTTTTACAATCCCTCCCTCCAGGTCCACTCCACTATGCAGCCTTCATTCTGGACTCCTGTCATAACAATAATACTTAATCACATGTCCCTTTTAAACAGTTCCTCCTTCATCTTTCAATGCAGTATACATTATTGAACTCATCTTTCTCAGTCTCCCCTCAACCCTGATGTCAGTCCTGTTTTATAACAGTGACACTATGCAGTATTGTCCTTTTGTGACTGAGATA
>NW_006400051.1:1919642-1923314 GCF_000299155.1 Elephantulus edwardii | reverse complement strand
AGATGGATTGATTCGGTGACTGGGGTAATCCGGATGGGTGTGTCAGAGGCGGTGCGGTTGGCGCAGGATAGAGCAGGGTTTAGGGCTGTTGTGTATAGGGTCGCTATGAGTTGAGTCGAAAACAACTTGACGGCACATAACAACAACAACAACAACAATTTAAATTTTGTCTGTATTTTCTTCTAATTGTCCTTTTGATCCCCTTTTCTACGTACCCTGGCACTACAAGCTGATCTCTCTCAGTATGCTTTTTCCCAGCACTGTATATCTGTCCACAGACTGAGAGCAGGATTATTTCTGAAAGTGCTGGATATCTTCCCTCTCCCCTTTTTATTTTCTGCTCTCATTTCTATACCTAACTATACTGAACTCCTGGAAGAAATCAAGAGATCTTTTGACCCTTTATTCTAGTTGTGCTGAAAGAAGAAAAAACAATAGGGTATTTATTCTTTACATTTTTACCTAGATTTGAATGATTGTCCAGGCTGACCACATTGCATGTTTCACTCTGCCATATCTTAGCTGTCTTCTTTCTCTGGATCCGGTAATCCAGAGCTATTTTCTTCCTTCTTCCCTTCAAGTATGAAGTGATAATAGCTCCCAGCTATTAGTCAGAATGTTGATTAATTTCATATGACAGCCTCAAAATCTTATAAAGGCAAAACTAATCAATATATTTCCTGATTTTCTCACTGCTGGTACCAAGGATGCTGATTGTTGAGCCAAACAAGGTGAAATCATTGTCAATTTCAATTCTTTCTCCATCTATCATAATGTTTACAACTGAACTGTGGTGAAGATCTTTGTTTTTTTGGTGTTGAGAAGCATTCCATACTAAGGTCTGTTTCCTAGATCTTCTGCAGCAAGTATTAAATATTCTCCTCACTTTCAGCAAACAAAGTTGTGTCATCTGCATAACTCAGGTTGTTGTTGTATTTTCCTCCAATCCTGATGCCAAATCCTTCTTCACTGAGTCCGGCTCCATAAATTATTTACTTATAGTTTGCCCATAGTTATCTTAATATTTCAACTCAGGACTTGGGTTTTTTCCTCAGTCTTTTTTCAGTTTGAGAAATGTCAAGCGAGTTCTTCCCTTTATTATTTTCCAATTTCTGCTCTCTGCACATTCTGTTATAATACTTTATGTCATCATCATGAGTTGCCCTTTGAAATCTTCTGTTCAACAATTTTACTTTAGCATTTTTTCTCCTTGGTTTGGCATTAATAAGCTGTCATTTGGAGAATTTATTTATTGCTTATAAAGCTTATGTTTTCTCAGCAACTAAATGGTCAGATGTGACAAATATAATTAAAGAGACTTGGGAATGAAAGGAATTTAAGATCCTTTCCAATCCAAATTTCAAGATTATATTCTATCCCTCTCAGTGAAATTAAAATAGACTTCTCATGATATAGTTGATTATGGTTTTTACTGGTAACTTAAATGTTGATATTTTAAGTCCTTGAGCCACTCTATGAAAGAAAATTGGCCCTTTCTCTCATAAATATCTATAACCCTGGAAGCAGTGGAAGTTTGTTTTGAGTCAGAGCCACTCACAGTGGCTCTTTTTTAGTTAGTAGATTAATCCATACAAATTAAGTTAGAGTGGAGGACATTACAATACCTGGAACAGAACATGCAATTAAAGAATCATTACTTTGTCTATAAGTCCATGTGGAGTGCATATATTTGATATTCTTGCATGCTAACTGAAAGTTTGTAGGCTTGTACTAACCAGCCAGGGGTAAGAAGTTGTGCCTCAATCCTGAAGGCACACAGTTCAAATCCACTAGCTGGTACACATGAGAAGGTTGGGAAATCTCTTCATGTTTAATTAACTGTTTCTGAAAACCCACTGAAGAGTCAGTTATGGGTTCGTTCTGACTCAAGGGCACATAACAACAGGGACAATCTAGGCAAATCAGCTATTGAAAATTCTGCAAAACAGTTTTATTATGACACATATGGAGTCAGAATAAGTTAAAGTCAACTTTATAATAACCAGTTTTTCGTTCTATGAGTCATGGCAGTTATCCAGGAAAGCCAAGTCAATCACAGGTAAATGTGATGGAGATCATATAAAGAATGGGTGCAAGATGAGAGGTAAGTGGTTGTACCCTCAGGGTAGAATGATTGTGCTGTTAAAATGCTTCTTCCCCAGCATTTCTTTGCAAGATTATAGAGCTGTAAACATGTTGTGCGTTTTTTGCTGATAAATCACCATGATAATGTTGTGGAATTGTGCATGAAAACATCAAAGATGCATCATGATTTATTCTATTACAGTAAACATTAAAATATAATGCTGTGTTATTTATTATATAGTATTGTCAACATTTTTATATGTTAGAAGGGTACTCCACAGGCTCGGTAATGACATAAAGGCAATGAAAGTTTTATACAATAATGTTTTCAAAAGTATCTGAAATAGTGAAAGCTTCTGGTGATTGCATAAGTGGCCTGGTTCTTGAATTTTTTTTTTTAAATACCAGAGAAAGGATAAGGTTTCTGAATTTTTCTTACAGAACTGTTGACAACCAACCAGCAAATAATTTTTGCTTGTGTACAATTGTGACTCAATTTATTTCACATCACTTATTGCACATCATAGACAGCACATTTATTTGTAATTTTATGTCTGTTGCTATCATGCACCAAATAAGTTTATTAGTGACATTTTCCCAGTAGCAGGTCTCTGTGTCATATTTTAGTAATTCACACACTATTTCATGCAGTATGGGGACTATTACAAACTTCTCTCTAATGTTATTATTGCATTATGGACAGCCAAGTATGGCAGAGAATAAACAAATTTTTTAAATTTCTTTTTAAAATATTTTATTGTGAATTAGATAACATTTGAAAGTAGATAAGTTTTCCATTTAACAAGTCATATATACACATGAGTACTTAGAGACAATTGTTTACATGTGTCTTTAATTTTATTCACTCTTCTTTGCTCAAGATAGGGAGAGACCAATAGTTGTATCTTAAATCAACAAGGTTTTGGATGTTTTGGGGGGGGAACCCAACAAAGCATTTGGTAACAACACTTCTTTAAGACAAGGATCTCATAACTAAAATTTACAGAATACCACAGGGCCTCCAGAAGAAAATAAAAACTGATAACTCAATCACAAAATGGGCACAAGACATAAAAAGACTCTTCACAAAGGAGTGCCATCAGACGGACGAGAAAAACATAAATGTTCAAAATCCCTAGAAATCAGAGAAATGTAAACCCAAACCATAATGAGATACCGTCTCATTCCAGCAGCAGTAGCAAAGTTTACCAGCACAGCAAAAAATAAAGGTTGGATAGAATGCAAATAGATTTTTTTAATTGGTTTGCATAATACTGGACATAGTTGACCATTTCAGCAAAGTGGCAAGATATAAGATCAACATACAAAATCAATTGATTTCTCTACAGTAACAAAGAAAATATAGAACTGGAGCTACAAAAAAACAGTATCTATCACAAAAGCAGGTTGAAAAGGATGTGTCCTATCTCCATACCTTTTCAACCTGTATGCAGAACAGATTATCCAGGAGGCTGGGCTCTATGAGGAGAAGGGTGGCATCAGGATTGGTGGAAGATCTATTAACAATCTGTGTTATGCAGATGACACAACCCTGCTCGCTGAAACTGAGGAGGACCTCATGCACTT
>NW_006400051.1:1915409-1919542 GCF_000299155.1 Elephantulus edwardii | reverse complement strand
GAATAATATTTCATGAGTTCCTTGTTTTTCAATGCAGCATAGTATTCCATTGTGTGAATATACCACAGCTTCTCTATCCATTCGTTTGCTGATGGGCACTTAGGTTGTTTCCAACTCCTTGCTATTGTGAACAAAGCTGCAATAAACATGGGTGTGCATGATTTGGCCCCTTTTGAAAACATGCCAAAATTATTTGAGATGGAGCTTCAAAATCCTTGAATCCAAGGAGAAATCTGATTTCATCTTTTCCAGGAAAGACTTGTTTTCTTTTCTTTGCAGTCCCTAGTATGTACAATACTCTTCTCCAGCATCACCACTCAAAGGCATTGGTTCTTCTTCTGCCTCCTTAGTCATTGTCCAGATCTCAGATGTGTAGCAAATAACTGAAAGACTGTGGCTTTAATCAGGCCCACTCTAGCCTTCACACTGACATAATTGATTCTCAGTAATTTGGAAAAGTCCCTGACAGTGACTATCTCAATTCAACTTGTCTTTTGATTTCCTGACCACTGGTGGTGAGGATGTTGATTATGGATCTGAATAAGATGAAATTGTTTCTTTTTGGTCTACTGATAAGGATTTTTGTTTTCCTGATGTTGAGATGCAAACTGTATTGAAAGCTACAGTTCTTTATATTCTGCAGCAAGTATTTCATGTCCCCTTCACTTTTAGCAAGTAATGTTATGCCGTCTGCATAATGCAGGTTATTGATGAATCTTCTAATCCATTCTTCTTCATTGAGTCCAGCTGCTTGAATGATTTGTTCAGCTTATAAATTTAAGAGATATAGAGAAAGGTTACAACCCTGGCACACACCTTACTTAATTTTAAACTATAAAGGTTTAGAAGAAGTCGTGGTACTAGGGATATTACATTTAATGTTGGATGGATCTTGACAGAAAGCAGAGAGTACCAGAGGAATACCTATCTGTGTTTCATTGACTATGTAAAGGCTTTTGATGGTGGATCACAACAAACTATGGTTAACTCTGAGAAGAATGGGAATCCCAGAATATTTGATTGTGCTTACATGAAACTTCTACTTGAACCAAGAGGCAGTCATCAAAACAGAGCAAGGAGATACTGCATGGTTAAAAATTGGGAAGGGTATCCACCAGGGATGTATTCTGTATTCATATCTTTTCAATCTGTATGCAGAACAGACTATCCAGGACACTGGACTATATGAGGAGGAATGTGGTGTCAGGATTGAGGGAAGATTCATCATTAATCTGCGTTATGCAGATGACACAACCCTGCTTGCTGAAACTGAGGAGGACCTGAAGTGCTCAGTATGGATTGAAGCTCAACATCAATACAACAAAGATTCTTACTCTTCTCAACTTCAGCCACAAATGAAGAGTGTTTCACACAGAAAACCTTTATGGAATTAAGATAGCAATCTTCTCTGGTCCCAACAAGCCTTTATGAAAAGAATTTTTTTAAAATGTCCCATCCCATTTTAAGGAGTGTTATTGCACTTCTGAAGTCTTCTGTAACCAAATGTAAATAGCCAAAAAAGTTTTCTGTTTGTGAATCCTTGGATATTTGTGCTATGATGGCTACTTAGCTGAGTGCAGAAGAATCATCAACTTTTACCTTAAGCCCCCTGCTCCTGTCCTGACAAGTTCTTGAACTGAAACATTCTTTCTTCCTTAGTAATTTTTAGGAATTGCATTTTGTCCCCTTCACCAAAATGTTATTTTCAAATCCTGATCCTCTACCTGTGATGTGTCCTTGTTTGAAAATAGGATTTTCTTTTATTATGTTACTGAGACTATACCAAAATATGGCTAGGCCTAAACCTAATACCTAATTTCAAAACTAATTTTGGGAAGTGGGACATCAGCAAGGGAGCTGATAACACCCTCAAAGAGTTATATAAAGATGTTAGGTCTCTGCACTGAATGTAAGGCCAAGAACTCAAGGAGTCGAGAGAGAGCAAGAAAGACAGCTTAAAGTAGCTTTATTAAGGGAGCACTGGAGCAAGGTTCCTTTATCTTAAAATGGAGAACAAGGAAGTCACATTCAGGGCGTCTTTGAAAGGGATTTCATAGCAAAGTGTGAAGGGAGGGAAGGGGGAGACATTCCATTGTAGTTTATGGTTTGGCTAGGTGGGCAAGGCCATTCAAGCCTTTTGTTGACATGTCCTATTTGAATTCTTTATTCTCCTGGTTGGCCTTGGTCTGGGCCTAACAAGAGAGAGCTCTTAGGGTATTAAGACAGCAATTTCCTGCTTCAACACTTGTACAATTACCTTTTTAAAAAAAATTTATTTTATATTGGTTTATGTATATAAGTCATATATGTTGTGTTCCATTTATATATGTTATGCTTCATGCATTCCTCCATTCACACTGCATTTTCACGTTATCATTTCCATACACTGTGCTTTATCAAATTAGTCATAATTAATCCATGCCTGTCATTACTCTACTTTTTTTCAGATCCCCATCAGAACTTTTCTAATTTCTTCACCCCCTCACTCTGCCCACCAAACTTTGTGACCTTGAGATTTCCTCCCCTTCCCACACTCAGTCCACCTCTTCACTCCTATTCCCTTTTGGACATGAACACACATCTGACTAATAATTTTTCTATCTTTACCATAATGGTATTATGTAATATTTGTCTTTATCAGACTGAGTTAGTTCACTCAGCATATTGCTCTTCAGCCTCTCTCATGTTATATAGTATTTTTCAAAATCATTCCTCCTGAGTCATACCAGAATTTCTCAGTCTGTTTGTTGTAGATGAATATTTTGGCTGTTTCTACTTTCTTGCTATTGTAAATAACACTACTACAAACATCGATGTACAAATCTCCATTTATGTCTCAGTTCTCTTTTCCTTGGGATACATTCCTAGCAGTGGAATAGCTGGGTCATACGCAATTTCTACATTTGGCTTTTTAAGGAAATATCAAACTGTCTTCCAAAGTGGTTGTACCATTTTACAATCCCACCAACAGTGTTTGAGAATTACAATCTCTCCACATCCTTTCCAACATTTATTGCTTGTTGTCATATTAAAATTTGCCACTGCTATAGGAGTGAGATAGTATATAATTATGTTTTTGATTTGCCTATTTTTTATTGCCAGTGATTTTGGACATTACTTCATGTCTTCCTCTATGAAAAGTCTTTCCATATCTTTTGTCCATTGAACAATCTAACCTTACTTTTTAAAACTTGTTTTTTTCAATCTTACTTTTTTGAAGAGAATTTTTAAATCTATCTCAGATTTATATTCTTTCTTTTACTGTAAGTTCCTAGAGTTTAAGAAGTTCTTCCTCGAATGCCTTAAGGACTTCCTCAGAGTGCTTTGTCCAAATTCACTTAATGTCTCTTTCCCTTTGTTAAGCTGGTTCTTATATTGACTTCTTTCCTTTACTAAGATTTTTCAGTTTCCAGGTTCTCCCTTCACCTTCTGCTTAAATTATTATTTTTTTTTTAAATTTAGGTTGTTTATTTTTCATTTCAGTGAACATCTACAGAGATTTTGGAATTCCATTCATTCATTGTTGCACCCTTCTCCCCGCACCCCGCCCCCCCCGCCCCGTTGGCTCCTCTCCTTGAAAACCAAAAGAAAACCTGCTTAAATTCTTAAGTTACGTTTTCACTGTTCGCTCTTCTCATAGGTCATTGCCATGAAAGTGCTGAATCCTGTTGGGTTTTTTTTTTCTTCTTCACAATATATCTCAAGACTGTCTCTTTTCAAATGCTGTGGCCACCATGCTAATCTCACAAAACCTTTTACTTAGATTGTTGTGATAGCTTCCTAACTACTTTTGTTGCCACTCATTTGTTTAATCCACTGAGAGGGAACAAATTTTGCCAGATCTATTGTGATTCTGTAACTCTTCTGAGGGTTTTTTTCTGTTTTTATTTTGGTTTCATTGTATTTTTTATTTATATTTTTTTTACAGAGGTTTTGGATTTCCATTCATTCATTGCCGCAATTTTCTCCCTTCCCAACCCTCCCCACCAGCTCGCTTCCCCCTCCGAAGAGAGAAAAAAAAAAGAAAAAAAATGCCTTCATTAGTATACAATTCCCACGTCCCTTCCCCCCACCCCCTACCCTGAGTACACTTCTCTATGCAACCTTAATTCTGGATTCCTGTGCTAACCATA
>NW_006400051.1:1912922-1914903 GCF_000299155.1 Elephantulus edwardii | reverse complement strand
ATTGTTTACAATACTTCCCCCCAGGTCCACTTCACCCTACAGCCTCCGCTCTGGACTCCTGTCATGACAAAAATACCTAATAACATATCCCTCTTTAACAGTTCCTTCTTTATCTGTTTCAATGCAAGATACATTCTTGAGCCTATCTTTCTTAGTCTCCCCCTAATCCCGAGGTCAGTCCTGTTTTACAACAGTGGCACCATGGAAGATTTGTCCTTTTGTGACTGTGATACTTCACACAGCATAATATCCTCCAGCATCACCCATATTTAACAATATTGCATGAGTTCCTTGTTTTTCAATGAATCGTAATATTCCATTGTGTGAATATACCACAGCTTCTCTACCCATTCATTTGTTGATGGACACTTAGGTTGTTTCCAACTCCTTGCTATTGTGAACAAAGCAACTATAAACATGGGTGTGCATCACAGGTAAACTTTCTAAAACGCTGAGATCTTTTAAATATCTGTAGAATGGACATAATCACTCTTCCAAAATAGAAGTTAGGAGATGTTGAGAGATACAATATACATACAAATCATCTATCAGAGCAACTAACTCACAGTAATAAAGGACCAATCATGATCCATAGTAGTAGATGAAGTCATCTTTAAAGAGAAGAAAGAAGGAAAGAGGAGGGGAAAGTGATCACATAGAAAGGAAATTCATGGGAGTAGGGGAAGAAGGGAGGAAAGAAGAAAATGCATTTTCTGGAACCTCATTAATTAAGGAAGAATATGGCAATTGCCCCATCACCCCCAAGCCTGATCACTTCCTGAGAAACATAATAATACCTGAGCTGGTCACATCAAAGACCAGACCAGACAATGAATCCTGATAAGAGTCTGAGCTTGAGAAAACAAAACAAAACAGCTAAAACCTAGCTAAATTAAGAAGGCCAAATTCCAAGTAGTACCATCTTAGTCCTCTCCAGGACCCCTATAAAAAGGAAATCCTCCAAACTTCCCGTGTGCCATCTGGACCTGTCTGCATGCCATGGAGCTGGATCACTTGGTATCCCTCTCAGACAGTGCAATAAAGGCCTGTTCATTTCTTGGGACCAATTTTTTCTTTGTTTCTCTCACTCATGCCCTCACACTTTTTTTCCTTTTCTATATCTAACAGTTAAACACATTCTGCTCTGCATGCTCAGATCATGCTTTTCCTGCAATACCCATGATGGTATGCTATTGGAGATCACCATGGAGAGGGACTTGTGTGCTGAGATTTAGACTTGTATCACCATCATGTGAAGATGGAAGACCACTTACACATGATAAGCAGAAACTCAGCAAACTGAAGAAATGCTAAAGTGATCAGGTAAGTATCTCTATATGCTATTTTCCTGGGTATGATGGAGGGATAAACAAGTCCCTGGAACTGCGGTGCTTGTTCCTGGATATAATGGAGTGAAAAACAAGTCTGTGGAACCACATTGCTGGCTTAGGAATTAGAAAAGGAAGCTGTTTGCTTGAACTTGTTCTTTTGATAAGGCCAATAAATATGGAGGGCTAAAGGCTATCTGGACTTTTCTTCATGACAGTTAAATCTTCTGACCGCTCCCTTTAAAATTAAATTTTGTGGGGCGCTCTGGTGGCCTAGTGGCAAGAAGCTGCCCTGCAATCCCAAAGATATGCGGTTCGAATCCACCAGATGCTCTGCTGGAGAAGGAGGGGCCATCTCCTCCTGTACCAGTCAGATCCAATTTGACAGTACACACACAGAGAGAATGTGCTCCTGGGCGGAAGGGAAGCCGGGAAGCTGCGCACCAGGCAAGGTCACCTCGGATAATAGCAAAGAGGCATCTTTCAGGTGCACAGAGGGACTGGCGAGAGAACGTGCTCCTGGGCAGAAGAGAAGCTGGGAAGCTGCGCACCGGGAAAGGAAAAGATAATCTACATAGGAGTTCTATAGGACACGTCACCTTCCCTTGGAGAAAGTACAACTAAACTTAAGAGACACTGGTCAAAAGAAAAAA
>NW_006400051.1:1901184-1905423 GCF_000299155.1 Elephantulus edwardii | reverse complement strand
AAGACCCTCTATGAGGTGGATTGATTCAGTGACTGGGGGAATCGGGATGGGTGTGTCAGAGGCAATGAGATTGGCACAGGATAGAGCCGGGTTTAGGGCTGTTGTACATAGGGTCGCTATGAGTCCCAAACGACTCGACGGCACATAACAACAGCAACAACAACATCACAAAAGCTAACCACAAGATTAAATACCTGGGAGTAAATCTAACTAGAAACACAAAGAACCTATTCCAAGAAAATGCTCAAACATTACTATAAGAAACAAAAACAGACCTAGAGAAATGGAAGAATATCCCTTGCTCATGGATAGAAAGGCTCAATATTGTGAAATTGACAGTCCTACCAAAGACCATCAATATGTTCAATGTAATCTGAATACAAATACCAATACCATTCTTCAATGAGATTGAAAAGGCAATCTCCAATTTCATTTGGAATGGAAAGAGACCCCAAATAAGTAAAGCACTCCTTAAAAAGAGAAACAAGGTAGGAGGCATCTCACTTCCTGATTTCAAATCCTACTATACTGCTGTGGTGGTCAAGACAGCGTGGTTACTGGTACAATGACAGACACATAGATCAGTGAAATAGAATTGAGAACCCATCTACCTATGATCAACTGATGTTTGACAAGGAGATGAAATCAGTTAAGTGGAGAAATGACAGCCTTTTAATCAAATGGTGTTGGCAAAATTAGGAAACTATCTGCATTAAACTCAAACAAGACCCACCCACACCTCACACCATACACAAAATGGATCAAGGACCTAGGACTAAAACCAAGGACTATAAACTTCATTAAAGAAAAGCTTGGAAGAACTCTAGAAGCCCTAATCCACAACATGAGTCATCCTGAAAATCTGCAACCAGGACACAACCAGGATAAAAATAGATGAATGGGACCTTCTAAGAATCAAATCCCTATGCACATCCAAAACCTTTTCCAACAAGGTAAAAAAGGAAGCCACAGACTGGGGAAAATATTTGGTAATGACATGTCAGACAAGGGACTTATATCTAAAATTCATACAGTACTAGAGAACCACAACAAGATAAAGCTAAACAACTCAATTGCAAAATGGGCACAGGATAGTGTTCTTTATCAAAGAAGACATTCAGATGGCAAACAAACATATGAAGAAAATGTTCATGATCCCCAGCTCTAAGAGAGATGCAAATCAAAACAACCAAGAGATATCATCTCACTCCAGTAAGAATAGAAAAATTCAATAGAGCAGCAAACAACAAATCCTGACAAGGTTGTGGAGAAACTGGAACACTTATTCACTGCTGATAAAAGTGTAAAATGGTGCAACCACCATGGAAGGCAGTATGGGCTTCCTCAAAAAGTTGGAAATAGAAATTTCATTTGACCCAGCAGTTCTACTATTGGTAATATGCCCTGTAGAAAACATAACTGTTATCCAAAAAGATATATGCACACCCATGTTTATAACTGCTTTCTTTACAATAGCAAAGAGCTGAAAACAACCCAATTGCACATCAACAAAAGAATGGATAGAGAAGCTGTAGTATTATTCACACAATGTAATATTACGCAGCAATGAAAAACAAAGAACTCATAAATTACTATAAAAATGTGTGATCATGGAGGAAATTATTTTGAGTGAAATACCTTAGTCACAAAAAGACAAATACTGTATAATGCCACTGTTATAAAATAGGACTGACCGGGGGTTTGGGAGAACACTAAGTAAAGAGGGGATAAATAATGTACACAGTGTTGAAATGGACAAGGAAGAGAACTGTATAAAAAGAATATGTACTTAGGTATTATTGGTGTGACAAGAGTTCAGAATAAGAGCTGCATAGTAAATTGGTCTGTGGAGGGGACTGCAAAGCAATGAAAGAACTTTCTACCTAAAGAAAACAAACTTGGGGGAAGAGGGGCAGGGAGGAAAATGTGCAACAATGAATGAATGGAAACCCAAGTTCTTTATAAGCTTACAATAAAATCTCGATTAAAAGAAAAAAAGACATTATTTTATGTTTATAAAAATATAATGTAAAACCTTTTCTTTGTGAACTAATTAAACATAACTTTGATATGTACTATTACTCTGTTATATGCTGTTAGGTGTCACTGAGATGAATACAATCCATACTGATCCTATGAACAACAGAATGCTGTCATATCCTGTGCCAATCTCACAATTTCTAACATGCTTGATCAGGTGGATTGACATGGTGACTGCCACAATGATCTTACAGTATAGGACAGGGTTCAGTTCTGTTGTTCATAGGGTCACTATGGGTTGTCACCTAACAGCAATAAGCTAAAGAGCCCATTGTAGCAGTCACTGTGACAATTCATCTTGTTGATGGTTTTCTACTCTTTTACAGACCTTCCACCTTTCCAAGCATGATGTCTCTTTTTAAGAAATTTTGCCTCTCCTAGCAATATATCTAAAATATCTGAAAATAAGTTTTATCATCTTTGCCTCAAAGGAACACTTTGGCTGCCCCTTTTCCCCAAGACATATTTATCCTTTAGTCAATCTATGAGTCTTTGAGACCACAGCCCAAAGGCAGCAATTCTTTTTCTGTCATCTTTACTAATATTCCAGCTCTTAGATGCCTAACAAGTGATTGAAAAGACTGTGGTCTGAATCAGGTGCACTGTAGTCCTCAAACTGATATCATTGTTCCTCAATAATTTAGAAAGATCCCTGACTGCAGACTTTCCCTGTGAATACATCTTACATACACTGAGAAAGTATCTTGAATGTATGCCTGAATTCCTTGTCATGTATGACACACTTTGTGTGTCTGAACTCTGCATTATTCTCAGCCAATCTCACTAGCTCTTACATGTCTACCCCCATTACTCCAGTCACGCCAATCATCTCATCCAGGGTCTTCCTTTCCTGCATTATCTTTCCACCCTTCCAAGCTTGATGACCTTCTGACTGGTTCCTCCTGGCAACATGCCCAAAGTATGTCAGAAGGCAGTCCAAATTCCTTGCCTCCAATGAGCAACTTGATTTCACTCATAGGACAGACCTGATTGTTCTCTTGGAAGTCCATGGTATGTGTTCAATACTCTTCATCACCACAACTCAAAGGCATTGATTTTTCTTCTGTCATCCTTATTTGATATCCAGCTCTCTGATTCATAGCAAGTTATTACGAAGACCATGGCCGGGACCTGACACACATTAGTCTCTATATTGACATCATTGCTCCAAAGTATTCTGGAGAGGTCTTGACAGCAGATTTTCCTAATACAATTTACCTTTTGCTTTTCTAACTGATGGTGTCAAGAGTGTTGGTTGTGGAACTGGACAAGCTAAAATTGTTAACAATTTCAATCACTTCTCCATCTATCATGGTGCTGCCATTAAGCCAGTGGTAACAATCTTTGTTTTCTTGACATTAAACTTCAATCTATATTTAAGACTGCCATCCTTGACCTTCTGCAGCAATTATTTCAGCTCCTCTTCAGCTTAGGCAAGCCAAGCTGTATCATTTGCATAACATAGGTTGTTGGCCTCCTGAATGATCTATTCCACATACAGATTAAAGAAGTATGGAGCCAGGACACATCTCTAATACACTCCTTTATTGATTTTGTATTGCTCTGTCTGACAACTGCTTCTTGGTCCAAGTATAGGTTTTGCATAAACACAATAAAAATTCTGGGATTCCCATTCTTCTCAAGGTTAGCCACAATTTATTGTGACCCACACACTCAAATGCCTTTGCATTGTCAATAAAACACAGATACACATTCCTCTGGTACTCTCTGCTTTCAGCCAAGATGCATCTGACATTGGCAATAATGTCCCTAGTGCCACAGCATCTTCTAATCCCAGCTTGTGTATCTGGTAGTTCTCTGTCAATGTACTGTTCCAGTCGTTTTTGGATAATCTTCAGCAGAATTTTACTTGTGTGTCATATTAGTGATATTGTTTTATAATTTCCACACTCTGCCTAATCACCTTTTTCTGGAATGGAAAAAATATAGATCTATTCCAACCAGTCGGCTAGGCAATTTTTCTATAGAATTCCTGGCAAAACCTGATGAGAGTGTCCAGGGCAGCATCTGTTTGTAGAAATACATCAACTTGTATTCCATTAATTCCTGGGCCCCTTTTTCTTTCTAATTCTTCAGAGAAGCTTCAGCTGCTTTCTCCTTCATCACCATTGTTTCTTGATCATAGCTTGTTTCCTAAAATTCTTCCAAACCAAATGAACCTAGATATAGATATAGATA
>NW_006400051.1:1873669-1900943 GCF_000299155.1 Elephantulus edwardii | reverse complement strand
TAATTTTTTTGGTTATTATGGAATCTTGGGGAGGAAGGGAGGGCCTCTGGCCAGGACAGATAAATGCAAGCCTCCCAATGGCCTTTAATATGGGGTAGAGAAAGCTCCCCTGTGTTTGGCTGTATGAACCTGAGAAAGCTCACCACCTGGGAAAATGGCTGCCTTGTCTGTTGAGGTGGGAGTGGTCCGCATAAGGCTGAGGTTCTCCTAACCAACCCACATGTCCCATGTCTGTAAGCCCACCCTATCTGGTCTTCCTATTTACATGTCTGTATATAACTGCACTGCAGTCCCAATAAAATTGAGCTGGATTGACTGTCTGATCCTCCCCCGGAGTGGTTTATCTCTGCCGTACTCATCAAGGTGTCGCTGTTAAGTTGCTGGCAAACAGAGAGCAACATCTGGTCTTGTTTATTCAGTCTATTTTTTCAAAATATGGTCTTTTCATTCTATCCTAATCCTCTCTGCCTTATGTAGCTTATTTTTAAGAAAATGCTGTTGAAAACTTTGAACTTATACGACTGATTATTTTAAGTAGTGAGTGACTTTATGTTCTTACTGTTCATCTTACTTTGTTTTCTGATGTTACATACCAGCAAGAGAGTTCTGGTGGTCTAGTGGCAAGAAGTTGCACTGCAGTTACAAAGGCACATGGTTCAAGGCTACCAGCAGCTCCACGGGAAAAGGATGGGCAATCTGCGCCCATGTGATTAACTGCCTCTGAAAACCTGCTGTAGGGTCAACTATGGGTCAGTTTCCAATTTGATGGTAAACAATGAAAACAACAACATATACCAGCAAGTGAGAACTTATTGACCCTCATAGCTGACCCTCCAGTGGGTTTTCAGAGGGTGTAGTTCATATGAGTCCTGGCCATTTACTCTCACAAACAACTGGTGGATTTGAACCATCTGTCGTTGTGTTGGTAGTGAAACTCCTTACTACTAAATTACTGCAGCTTCTTGTTACCTAATAAATTTATTAATTTTTTTCTGGAAAGTTAAGCAATGGAAGTGAATTGTGCTCCAGATTAGAAAAGTGAAGGAGGGCCATGGTCCTGGAGGTTCCACCAGTCTCTTTCAGACAAGGAAGCATGGTCTTTTAAAATGGTTTTCAGTTTTGTTTAACACTTTCACTCATTGTATTAAGGACTTTCCACTGTGACCCCTTTTAGAGAGGTCAACAGTAGTAACTGTTGTTGTTATGTGCCATCAAGTCACCTACAACTCATAGTGACCCTATATATAACAGCTCTTAAGCCTGCCCTGTCCTGAAACAGTCTCACTGATTCTGACAAACCAACTTTTATTGCCCAGTTATTGTATCAATTCATATAATCCTGGGTCTTCCTTTCCTATGCTATCCCTCTACTGTTTCCAGAATGATGTCCTTATCCAAGGACCAGTCCTTTCTGGCCACGTGAACAAAGAATGTGAAAAAGAGATTCAAACTTCTAGACTTCAAGGAGAAACTTGATTTGATCCTCTCCAAGACAGACTTGTTTGGTTTGTTGTTTTTGTTTTGTTGTTGTTGTTTGTTTGTTTGTATTTTGGCAGTCCATAGTGTATTCAAAACTCTTCTCCAGAACCACAACTCAAAGACATCAATTCTTCTTCTGTCATCCTTATTCATTGTCCAGCTCTTCGATGCATAGCAAGTAATTGTGAATACCAAGGACTGGATCAGGTGAACAGTCTCTAGACTGACATCATTGTTTCTTAGTATTCTGGAGATATCCCTGATAATAGTTTTCCCAGTGCAATTCATCTTTTGATTTCCTGACTGCTGGTGCCAAAAGTGTTGATTGTGGAGCTGAGCAAACTGTAATTGTTAAACAATCTCAATCTTTTCTCCATCTATCATGGCACTGTAAACTGGCCCACTGGTGAGAATTTTGTCTTCTTGATGTTGAGCTTCAATCTATATTAAAGACTACAGTCCATGATCTTATGCAGCAAGAGCTTCACATCTTCCTCAATTTCAGCAATCAAGGTTATGTCATCTGCATAACACAGGTTGTTGATTAGTCTCCCTTCTTTCTTAATACCACATTCCTCCTTATAAAACGCAGTCTCCTGAATGATCTGTTCTGCATATAGATTGAAAATGTATGGACCGGACTCATTCTTGATGCACTCCTTTACTGACTTTGAACCATGGAGTCTTTCCTGTTTTGTTCTGAATACTGCTTCCTGGTACAAGTATAGGTTTCACATAAGCACAATCAATTGTTCTGGGATTCCCATTCTTTTCAAAGTTAGCCACAATTTGTTGAGATCAACACAGTCAAATGCCTTTGCATAGTCAATAAAACACACATAGATATTCCTCCAATACTCTACTTTGTGCCAAGATCCATTTAACATTGGCTATAATGTGTCTAGTGACATGATCTCTTCTAAACCTAGCTTGTATTTCTGGTAGTTCTCTGTCAATGTACTGTTCCAGTCACTTTAGAATAATCTTTGGCAAGATTTTGTTTGTGTGTGATATTAATAAATTGTTTGATAATTTCCAAACTCTGTTGGGTCACCTTTTTTTTTTTTTTTTGAATGGGAATAAATATCAATCTCTTCTTGGTGATTGTCCTCCAAATTTCTTGGCAAAACCTGGTGAGCACATCCAGGGCAGCATTGTTTTTGTTGAAATATGTCAACTGATATTACATCAGTTCCTGGGGACTTATTTTTTGCCAAGTCCTTCAGGAAAGCCTAAACTTCCTCGTTTTCACCATTACATCTTGATCATATGTTGTCTAATGAAATTCTTCTGTCTACCAATTATTTTTGGTACAATGACTCTGTATACTCCTTCCATCTTCTTCTAATTCTCCTGAATTACTCAATATTCTGCCCACAGCATCTGTAAGTATTGCAATTCTTGGCTTAAATGTGTTATTTAATCCCTTCAGCTTATAAAATGCCAAGCAAGTTCAGCCTTTCTGATTTTCTGACTTCAGCTCTTTGCACATTTCATTACTGTACTGTTTGTTTTTCTATGCTGCCTTTGAAATCTCCTATTCATATCCTTAATTACATGATTTCTTCATTTTACTTTGGCTTCTTGATGTTCTAGTACAATATTTAGAGTCTTTTCTGACATCCATTTTGATCTTTTCTTCATCATCTGTCTTTGTAATGACCTTTTGCATTCTTCATGATGATATTCTTGACATCTTCCCACACCTCCGTTATTCATCAGGGTTCAAGACCTCAAACCTGTTTCTGAGTTGGTTTTTAAATTCACATGGGATAGACTCAAGATCAAATTTTGATTCCTGTGGATTTGATTTGTCTTTCTTACCCCTTAATTTGAACTTTTGTATGAGTAGTTGATGGTCTGTTTCACAATTAGCACCTGGCCAAGTTTTCACTGCTGATATTGAACTTCTCCAACAATTCCTTCCACAGATTTAAATAGATCTGATTCCTGTTCACACAACAGGAGAAATCGACCGATATAGCCTGTGTTTATGTTTCCTTATGAAGGTATTTACAATGAACAAATAATTGAGCAGAATTATATCATTCTGTCCCCAGCCTCATTTTTGTCACCAAGTCCGTGGGTTATGAAGTTTGAGGTTATAGTGGACCATTAAATTTGTTGATTAAATTTTTCCCCCCTTCCATCTCTCTCTTTTGTTCTATACAGGGAAGTATCAATAGTCATACCTTACTTGACTTCTGGAAACTTGTAAAACCCCAGCCACTATTCATTTCCTTTGTAGATGATACCATGCCAGTTGATTTAATATGCCCAAATACTATGGTCCTGAGGCCTGGGGACAAATTATCCCCTCAAGGTGTTAGAATATTATTAAGAAATTAACCTAACTTTGTATCCTGTTGGCTCTACTATATACATGGATATGTTTGGAACGTATAATAATCTTAATGTGCAAATATCATCTGCCAAATCCACGTATGATCATGAGTGCAGACATTGTTCATCTTTTGAATGCATATGAGACAAATGAAAAGACTATGGTTTGTTTCTGGTGCACTTAGTCCTCAAAATGTCAGATATCTTTGGTTTTTAATAATTTAAATATGTATTTTATTATACTATTTATAGTTTATTTACAAAATTTGAGTAGATTACTTTCCAGAACAGATTCTTCACATTTTTCTCGTCCTCCACTCATCAAATTGTACAAATCTATGATTAATCCCCCACTCTCCCTGCACATCCTCATCCCTCTGATTCCACATCCCCCCCAAGGACAAATATTGTATAAAACCATTATTGTAGAATGAGTATAAATTTGTATTTTTGAAGCAGATTTGTTCAATACAGTCCTTTTAATTTGGTTTCTTTACCCCTACTTTCATAGTTGTTGACTGTGGATTCAAATAAGAAGAAATCCTTAACAATTTCAATATTGTCTCTGTTTATCAAGTTTATTAGTCTAGTCATGAAGTTTTTTCTTCTTTTTCTGTTGAAACCCAATTTATACAAAGACTCAATATAAACTTTGATCTTGATGAGTAAATAGTTCAAGTCCTCTTACATTTCAACAGCAAATTTTTGTTATCTACATGTTGCAAATCATGTCTGAGTTTTTGCCCCAACCTTATGCAGTTATTTTCTTGATAATAGTTCTGTTTCTGAGATCACTTGCTCAACATACAGTTTGAATAAGTATGGTGAAAGGATTTAACCCTTTATTAATTTTAATTCATGCAGTAAGTTTTTGCTCAGCTTGCCTCTTGATTTATGTGCAGTTTTCTCATAAACATAATTAAGGACTCTGGAAGATCCTCAACAAAGTGAATTCACAGAGTCTGCGGAAATGGGTTCAAGGATGCCAGCAATGATGAGGATGGCATAGAATAGGACAGGGTTTAGAACTATTGATCATGGGGTCACTACAATCAGTACTCTATGCAATGGCACCCAACACCACCACCACAACTCTTATTCTTTGTAATGTTGGGAATTAAGGCACACATTATGAAAATTAGAGCTGAGCTTCTTTCATAGGTTTTATTTTACTTTAATTGGACAGAAGACAGTTTATTTTTTCAGTTGTCTTTTAGAAAACCAGCATTGCTGTGTTGAAAAGTAACAAACAAGGAATAATAAAAATGTTCTTAATCATAAAAGTACGGAATGAGAGTTGCAAAGTGGATTATATTTGGGGTTGGGTGTGTGGTTGGGGGATGTGTGAGGGGGAGGAGATTGTGTACCAAAGAGGGAGTTTTTATTTTGCTTTTCAAGCAGAGGAGCAAACAGGGGGGTGAGGGGGAGGGGAGAAGGGTGCAACAATGAATGAATGGAATTCCAAAATCTCTGTAGATGTTCATTGAAATGAAAAATAAATAAATTTTTAAAAATGTTCTTATCAAAGAACTTCAAAATAACATCACTTTTATTACATTAAGGGATTTCTGGTAGCCTACTAAATAACAATTTGTGCTGCTAACCTAAAGATCATGCCTCTGTGATGGTTTGAATCCTCTGGTGGCTCCATGGAAAATATGTGGAAGTCTGATTTAGCCTGAGAATCCTGGACAGTCAACTCTAAGTCAGTTTTGACATGATAACAATGACATTGACTTTTTCATTTTTTATTTTATTTAAGAATTTTTCACTGAGATGTTTTCTTCCTACTGTTCATAGTTCTCTCTCCCTGGTCTTTCAGCTATATCCTTACACTTTCCATATTTGCTTCATTTTTTTCCCCTTTTTTAAATTCTCTTTTGCTTTCCCCTTTTCCCAAGTTTGATATTTATTTTTGCATATGTCAGATACAAAAACAACAACAAAATTCACAAATAAACAAAGTTGTGTTCATTTAGTTGACTCTCACTCATGGTAATTCTGTGAGTATTATAATAAAAGTGGTTTATAGCGTGTTTCTTCTCAAGTATATGTGGGCTTAAAACTGCACACTTAGGATTCTTGGCCAAGTGTATTGAATGATTTTATCAGTTGGTAAGATATATGTCAAATACAAATTTTTAGGCAGGAGAACTTGAAACTCAAGCTATAGAGTTGGATGTTGATCTTTTCTTTTTAAATAATATTGTCCCAAGGGATGAGAAGGAAAGGTAGATTCATATAGGGAACAATTGCCAATAAAATTGATTTTGCTTCAGTTTTTATGGTAGAAAATACTATCACTGGAATTACAGAGAGAGATTCAATCCCAACCCCCCATGTATAGATGAAGCTGGCTAGCACATAAATCATAGTTCCATAGCTGTATGTTTACCATATGGAGAGATTCCTTTCTTTATTAACATGTTTCTCTGTAAATGCTTTCTTCTAACTCCATAAATATTGATTTGTGAGAAAAATTTCATATTCTTTCCCATTTTAAGATGCTCAGCCAGAAGCAATTCTGAGTGAAATATTACAAAAGCTTAGCAGTTTTCATTTAAAAGTGAAGCCTGTTATGGTATTCCATATCTAGCACATTAAACTATGCATGTGTCAAGTAAAAAAAATTCTATGAATAAGAATTTATAGAGAACTTGTCTTGTGTTATGAACAAAGATTCTGAAAATGAATAGGCTGTGGGCCATGAACTCTCACAGTTTTAGATCAAAATGAATCCAAGTGGAACCTAGGAGAACAGCATTTTATTTTTTTTTCTTTTTAATTTTTTTTTTGAAGTCTGCTGTTAGGGACCTCTCCAAAGTACTGAAGAGCAATGGTGTCTCTCTGGGGACTAAGGTGCGTCTGATACAGGCCATGGTCTTTGCTATCACTTCTTATGCATCAGGGAGTTGGACAATGACTAAGGAGGATAGAAGGAGAATTGATGCCTTTGAGCTGTGGTGGTGGAGAAGAGTATTGTGAATACCATGGACTGCTGGGAAAACAGATTCATTCTGGAAAGGGTTAAACTGGGCAGCTCCCTGGAGACAAGGATTCTGAGACTCCATCTAACATACTTTGGACATGTTGTTAGGAGGGACCAGTCCTTGAGAGGGACATCATGTTTGGTAGGGTGGAGGGACAGTGCAGGAGGGGAAGGTCCTCTATGAGGTGGATTGATTCAGTGACTGATGTAGTCAGGATGGGAGTGTCAGAGACAGTGTGATTGGCACAGGACAGAGCAGAGTTTAGGGCTGTTGTACAGAGGGTCGCTACGAGTCACAAGCAACTCAACAGCACATAACAACAACAAATGAACGTTTACAGAGATTTTGGATTTACACTTATTCATTGTTGTACTTTTATCCCTACTGTCACTCCCCCGGTTCGTTCTTCTCTTTGAAAAGTAAAAGAAAAATTCCTTCATTGATATACAATGCCCCCACCCTCACTCTGAGTGTGCTCCACTATGCAACCTTCATTCTGGACTCCTGTCATAACAATAATACCTAATCATATATCACTATTAAACTGTTCTCTCCCTCATCTTTTTCAATACGGTATACATAATTTATCCAATTTTTCTCAGTCTCACCCCAAACCTGATGTCAGTCCCATTGTACAACAGTGCACTGTGCAATATTTGTCCTTTTGTGACTGAGATATTTCACTCAGCATAATTAGACCAGCATTTTAAATAAGAAAAACGGTACAATCATTTCAAAGATTTGGTACATTTTTAAGTACCAGACAGATTTTCCTTTCAATATAACAAAACAGTCTTGCCTGTAAACAGTAACACTGAGATGGATAGAGACTATTTGAAGCTGTTGTTGTTGTTCTTATGTGCTGTCGAGTCGTTTACGACTCATAGCGACCCTATGTACAACAGTCCTAAACCCTGCTCTATCCTGTGCCAATCGCATTGCCCCTGACACACCCATCCCGATTACCCCAGTCACTGAATCAATCCACCTCATAGAGGGTCTTCCCCTCCTGCGCTGTCCCTCCACTCTACCCAGCATGATGTCCCTCTCCAAAGACCTGTCTCTCCTTACAACATGTCCAAAGTATGTCAGACGAAGCCCCAGAACCCTTGCCTCCAAGGAATAGCCTGGTTTAACCCTCTCTAGGATGAATCTGTTTGTTTCCTTGGCAGTCCATGGTACATTCAGTACTCTTCTCCAGTTAGGTAAGAATTTTTCCAACATAAAGAAAATGCAGAAGATGATTTTGTTAGTTTTTGCTGGGAAAATTCTGGTGTCCCAATCATCCTTGGTTCAAGTTCTCACCCATATTACTACATTAATAGGGTTTACAGCTTCCAGACTTGGGAAATTAGCAGAGTTTACCATGAAATTACAATATATTTTTATTGCTTAATGGTTAATATATGGTTATTAGTACTCTGTTCCATATTAGTGGAACAAGGATTGGACAATACCACATCTTACTAAGTGGAATAGGATGATACCTATATATTAACCCACATAATATGTCTTTCAAAGGCTGCTTTATCCACAGGCCAGCTTCTCAAAATTATTTGCTCAGCATACACATTGAACAGATATGGAATAAGGGTACAAACTTGACACACACATTTCCTGATTGTAAATAAAGCAGTATTCTCTGTTTTGTGCAATCAACTGCTTTATGTTTTATGTAGAGGTTTCACATGAGCACAATTAAGTATTTCTCTCAGTGTTAGCCACAATTTTCTATGATCCATACAATCAAATGCCTTTCCATAGTCAATAAAACACACTTCAACTTGAATTTCTGCAGGTTGATTCACTGCTTTACCTAGATTTGAATCATCTTCACTAAGGTTCTGTTTCTTGTATTAGTGATATTGTTTAATAATTTTCTCACAATGTTAGATCACCATTTTTTGGAATAAGAATAAAAATTAACCTCTTCCAGTCTGCTGGGCAGGTACTAACCTCCATATTTATTGACATAGAATAATAAGCATGTCCAGGGTTGCATCAATTTGATGAAACATGTCAATTGGTGTTCCATCAATCCCTGGGACCTAGTTTTTTGCTAATGCCCTCTGAGCAGCTTGGATTTCTTCATCCAGTACCATTGGTTCTTGGTCATATATTACTTTTCAAAATGCTTCAGTGTTGACCAAAGCTTTTTGATATGATGATTCTGTCTATTCTTTCAATTTTCTTTTTTAAAAAAATAAATCATGAGGAAGAGTTTTTAAATATTTTTATTGATTTGTATATAATCATTCAGATACATTGTGTTTTATAGAATCACTCATATATATATATATATATATTAATATATATATTATGTTTATTATTTCTCTATGCGTGTTCTTAACCCATCTTTCAAGCCCCATTTGACATTTGAACATTCTCATTACTTTACCTTCACCCACACCAAAGACTAACTCTGCTATCCCAGCAATTTTTATCCTTTCCCCATTTTCTGCCCCTCATCTCTCTTATCCCTTTTGAACATTCGTACATATCTTACTCAGTTACCATTGTCAAAATAGTGGTCTTATACAATATTTGTCCATAAATTACTGAGATATTTTCACTCAGTATAATGCTCTTTAGCCTCCTCCAAGTTATATAGTATTTTATACAATTCTTGTTCCTTACTAACAGTAAGACTGAGTTCTCGGAGAAGGACCTCATACTTGGAAGGGTGATAGGGCAGTGTAAGGAGAAGACACTGGACGAGTCCTTGTAGGGACATACTAACTGGGTTAATGGGGGCAAATGTATCAGATAAAGTGAGACTGGGTCATGTTAGGGCAGGGTTCAGAGTTATTGTACATAGAGTTGTTTTGAGAGGCAGGCAACTTGATAGTGCATAACAACAACAACAATAGTGCTGCATAGTATTCCATTTGTAAATGTACCATACTTTCTCAATCTATTTGCTTGCTGATGAGGATTAGGGCTGCTTCCATTTTCTTGCTATTGTGAATAATGCTGCTATGAACATAAGTGCAAAGATGTCCATTCATGTCTCAGTTCTGCTTTCCTAGAGATATATTCTTAGCAGAAGAATAATTGAGTCAGACAGAACTTCTATGCTTAACTTTTTGAGGAAATGTAATACTGCTTTCCATAATGGTTTTACTATTTTACAATCACATCATCAGTGTATAATAGTTCCAGTCTCTCTGAATCCTCTCCAACATTTATTGTTTGTTGTATTGTTAAACTTTGCTACTGCTGCTGGAATGAGACACTATTTCATTGTTTCGATTTGCATTTCTCTGACTGCTGATTTTGAACATTGGCCATACGAATGTCCTCCTTTGTGAAGAATATTTTCATGTCTTTTGCCCATTTTGTGATTGAGTTATCAGTCCTTTCCTGTAGTAATCTGCAAACTTTGGTTATGAGATTCTTGTCTGAAATGTTGTTACCAAATGTTTTTTCCAGAACTGTGGGCTTTTTTTTTTTTACACTACTGGAGAAGTTTTTTGATGCACACAGGAGTTTAAGCAGGTCTCATTTGCTGACCTCCTCTCCAGGTTTTACTTTTTTTTTTTTGTCATGGTCACAGGCCTACTTATGCTTTAGATCAGGGCTTCTAATTTTATTTTGTCTCTTTTGATCTTTATGTTCTTTGTTTACCTCTAGGTCTCTGATTCACTTTGAATTAGATTTTATGTCTGGTGTGAGATGTGAGAAAACAGTTTCAGTTTTCTGTAGGCAGATGTCCAATTTTGCCAACACTGTTCGTTGAAGAAGCTGTTGTTTCCTCATTTAATGGGTTTTATTATTTTGTCAGGTATCAGTTGACCATCTGTTTCTGGTTGATTTCTGTATTCTTACTTATATTCTATTGATATATATGTCTTGTTGTAACAATACCATGTCTTTTTGATTATTATAGCTGTGTAGTAGGTCTTGCGATCAGAAAGTGAGATACTTTAAACTTCATTTTTATTTTTCAGAAGAGCTTAGCTTCTTCCGAGTCTCTTTCCTTTTCAAACAAAATTAGAAATTATCAGTTCTATTTTCTTGAATAATGAACTTGGTACCTGCATTGGAATTTCAAGAACTTGTAGAATGCTTTTGGTAGGATTGTCGTTTTCATTATATTGAGTCTTCCTATCCATGAACAGAGAATATTTTTCCATTTAATTACCTCTATTATTTTTTCTTATAGTAATATTTTATAGTTTTCCTTATAAATGTTTTTGGTGTCTCTGGTTAGATATATCTCTGGTTTCTTGAGGAGAGGCAGGTATGGACAGCTCCGGGTGCTTATGGTGCTCTTTCTGCCCCAAGTGGGGGTTGACAGAGTGGACTTGCCAGATGAACTGTAGGTCTCTGGCCCAGAGTTTGCCAGCATCTGGGCATGCCGGAATGGTAAAATACTGAAATGTTGGGCCACGTCTAGTGTCTTGGGAGGCTTAGTGTCAGCTGCACACAGCCTCTGGCTTCTTGAGGAGAAGCAAGTACGGAAGGCTCAAGGTGCTTTTGGCACTCTTTCTGGCAGAGCAGACTTGCCAAATGAACAGGGGTCTCTGGCCCAGAGTTTGCCAGCATTTGAGTGTGCCTCTGGCCCTCAGGCCAGTTTTCCATTGTTTTTGTTCAAACATTCTTCTATGTCGTATAGCCCTGGTGTGTCCACTTGATGTACAGAGGTAACTTGTGGTTGCTGTGAAGCTAAACACTGTGACACTGATGTGTCAAATGTGTTAATGGTTATCCATGGTGGACAGTGTTTGGTGGAGCTCCCTGATTAAAGCAAGCTTGGAAGCAGGAGTGGCATCCACTTCAGTAATCCTTGCCTCCGGAAGCCCTATGAACCTGGAGAGAGGATGAAAGTCACACAATTGTTGAAGACTTTCTTTCATAGGGTCACTATGAGTCACCTACAACTCGATGGCACTTAACAACAACAATAACAACAGCAGCAGTTAGATATATTCTCAATAACCTCATCGTGTAATTAGCTAATTGTAAATGGTATTAGTTTTCTAATTTCCTTTTTCAAAAGATCATTTTTTTTGCTGTTGAGAAATTAATTTTTTTCCATGTTGATCTTATATCCTCTGACTACTAAATTGGTCTAGTAGGCTTAACAGATTTTTTTTTGTTGAGGCTTTTCTGATACTATTATATTATAAACATATAGTGACAATATCACCACTTTGCCAATTTGACTGCCTCTTATTACCTCCTCTTGCCATATTGAACTAGTTAGAACTTCCAATACAATATTGAATAGAAGTGGTGCTTGTGGGCAGTCTTGCTTGGTCCCTGATTGTAAAGGAAAGATTTTGGTCTCTCTCCATTGAGATTGATACTGGCTTTTGGTTTCACATATATACTTTTCACTATGTTGAGGAGATTCTCTTTCTCCTCTTCTTTTCTGAGTGTTTTAATCAAGAAAGGATATTGGCCTACAATAAGAGGTATGACATGGCAAAGAAGACTAGGGGTGTGGTGGGCATAGATAATTGGGGAACAATGAATGAATATTTAAAAAAAGTGAACTGGGGGAAGGGGAAGGGAAGGAGAGGGAGTAAAATGTGAAACAATAAATGAATGAAAATAAGCTTTCTGTACACTTTCATTAAAATTATTAAGATAAAATTTTATTTAAAAGAGAAAATACATTGGATTTTGTGAAAGATTTTTTCTGAATCAGTTGATAGGTTTATGTGTATTACATTTCTCAGGATAAAGTGGATTAATCAAGACTTTAGTTAGATACTCAAAAGTTAAGAATCCCCTCTCAGATAAGAAGTTTTACAGGTGGAAAAAACATGCTGATTCGAGTCACAAGGTAAAATGTTGTTTACTGTTTCCCATTTTATTTGCTAATCCCTTCGTTTTACAAAGCCACATTCATGTTACAATTTTTGAGTCAGCAAGAGAATGTTTTCTTGGAGGAATTACTTACATTGTTGTTGTTGTTCTTATGTTCCGTAAAGTAGAGTGCAACCCATGTACAGTAATTCTGACCCCTGCTTTATTCTGAGTCAATCTCACAGTCTCTGACACACCTACTCCCATAATCTCATTTACTGTGTCAATCTATCTCATTCTGTATCTTCTTCTCCTGTACTGTCCCTCCACTTTTCCAAGAATAATGTCCTTCTTCAAGGTATGGTCCCTCCTTGTAACATGTTCAAAATTCCTTGTAACATGTTCAAAATATGTCATACAAAACCTCAGAATCTTTGCCTCCAAGGATTTTGCCTCTTCTCCAGCAACGCAGCTCAATGAAGACATCAATTCTTCTTCTATTATCCCTAGTCATTGTCCAGTTTTCTGATGTTTAACAAGTACTTGTAAAGACTATGGCCTGAATCAGGCACACCTTAGTCTCCATACTGACATCATTGTTCTTCAGTACTTGGAGAGGTCTCTGACAGCAGACTTTGCCAATGCAATTCATTTTTTCATTCCCTGGTTGCTGTTACCAAAAGTGTTGATTGTGGAGCCAAACAAACTACAGCTATTAACAATCTCAGTATCTTCACCATCCATCATGATATTGCCAATTGGCCCAGCAGTGAGAATCTTTGTTTTATTGATGTTACACTTCAATCCATATTGAAAGCTGCAGTCTTTGACCTTCTGCAGCAAGCATGCCCATGGGTCACAATGCATATAGTAAGTAACTAAAAAAGCCATGGCCTAGTTTAGGCATACCTTAGTCTCTAGACTGGCATTATTGGTTTTTAGCAGTCTGGAAAGTTTCCTGATGGCACATTTTCCCAATGCAATTCCTCTTTTGATTTTCTGGATGTTGTTGTCAAGGTTGTTGATTGTAGAACCTAATAAGCTGAATTGTCAACAATCTTTATCTTTTCTCCATCTCTCACGGTGCTGCCAACTGGCCCAGTGGTGAAAATAAAATTCTCTTCATTTTAAGTGAGGGAAGTTGTGCCATGTGCCTATCACACGTTATTGATGAGTTTTCCTTCGATTCTAAGATTGCATTTCTCCTCAAAAAGTCCAGCCTTCTAAATGATTTGTTATGCATATAGATTTGAAAAAAATGGAGAGAGGATACAGCCTTGATACATGCCTTTTTTGATTTTGAACTGTGCAGCGCTACCCTTGCTATCTCTTGTTAACTATTTCCAGGTCCAAGTATATGTTTTGCATGAGCATAATCAGGTGTTCTGGGATTCCAATTGTTCTCAAAATTAGCCATAATTTGTCGTGATCCACAGCCAAATGCTTTTGCACAGTCAATGAAACACAGATAGGAATGTAAACTTACTAAACAGACCATTTTTACTTTATGTAAACATGGTGACATTCACTCACTAATCCATATTTTTGTTCTGTTGAACAAATAATTTACTTAGGAATGTTTTCCTTGTTCTTCTACAATGTACACTTGAGGGTTTTTTCCTCTTTAACAGATCTTTTTCTGATTGTTATTGTTGTTATGTGCCTGTGACTCATAGAAACCCTAGGTTCAACAGCTCAGAAGCCTGACCTGTCTTGAGTCAGTCTCACTGACTCTTTCAATTCATCTTATCTCCTGTGCTGTCCCTATACCTTTTTTTTTTTTGCATGATGTCCTTCTCCATGGTCTGGTCTCTCTTGGTCACCTCCTCAACGTGAGTAAGAGCTTCAAAATCCTAGCCTCAAAGGAGAAACTTGGTTTCGCTCTCTCTAGCTGAAAATTGTACAAAAATGACTGGAACAGCACGTCAACAGAGAACTGGCAAATGTGGAGGCTGGGTTTAGAAGAGGCCATGGTTCTTACATGTATCTTGGATGAAAGCAGAGGGTTCCAGAATAATGCCTATCCATGTTTCATTGACTATGAGAAGGCATTTGACAGTGTGGATCACAGCAAACTGTGGCTAACTCTGAGAAGAATGGGAATCCCAGATCATTTCGTTGTACTTATGTGAATCCTATACTTGGACCAGGAGGCGGTTGTCAGAACACAGCAAGACAAATTAGAAAGGGTGTCTGCCAGGGATGTATTCTGTTTCTATACCTTTTTAATCTGTATGCAGAACAGATCATCCAAGAGGCTGGGCTATATGAGGAGGAATGTGGTGTCAGGATTGGAGGAAAATGCATCAACAATTTGTGTTATGCAGATGACATAACCCTGCTTGCTGCAACTGAGGAACGTAAAGCGCTTGCTCAAGAAGATCAAGGACTGTAGCCTTCAGCATGGATTGAAGCTCAACATCACGAAAAAAGAAAGATTTTCACCAATGGGCCAATTTGATGGATAGTGAAGAGATTGAGATTGTGAACAGCTTTACTTTGTTTGGCTTCACAATCAATACTCTTTGTAACAGCAGCCAGGAAGTCAAGACATATTGCTTCAAGAAAGTTGGTAGTCGGAGACCTCTCCAGAGAACTAAAGACCAACAGTGTCAGTCTGGAGACTAAGGAACACCTGATCCAGTCCATAGTCTTCGTAGCATCAGAGAGCTGGACGACTAGGGATGATATAAAGAGAATTGATGCCTTTGAGCTGTGGTGTTGTAGAAGAGTTTTGAATATACTGTTGACTGCCAGGAGAACAAATTTTTCATCCTAGAGAGGGTGAATCCAGCCTGCTTCTTGGAGACAAGGACTCTGAGGCTTTGTCTGACATACTTGGGCATGTTGCAAGGAGTAACTTTGTTTGGGACATCATGCTTGGAAGGGTAGAGGGACAGAGAAAGAGAGGGAGAATATTGACAAGATGGATTGATATGGTGACTGGGGTAATGAGGGTAGATGTGTCAGAGACAGTAAAGTTGACACAGGATAGAACAGGGCTTTTGTACATAGGGTCACTATGGGTCGCAATTGACTTGATGGCACACAGCAACACAACAAAAAGACAAAGCTATTTGTATTCTTGCTATGTGTTCAATATTCTCCATCACCACAAGTCAATGGCAACAATTCTTTTTCTGTAATCTTTAGTCATTGTACAGCTTTCTGATGCATAGTTTTCTGACTACTTTCTCTCAGTCCAAGAAATCTTTAATTTGATTAGTTTAATCCTTAAACATGTGGTTCTTATTTTTTACCTTTGTTAATGTGGTGAATTAAAGTAATTGCTTTTCTTGTGTTGAATCATCTCTCCATTCCTGTCAAAAGTCTTGCTTAGTTATGATGAATTCTTTTTTCATATGCTGTTGGATTATATTGGGCAGGATTTTGTTAAGGATTTTTCATCTATTTTCATGAATGATATTGGTCTATAGTTTTACTTTTTGGTGTTGCCTTGGCCTTGTTTTGATATTAGTACTAGTCATGCATCATAGAATGACCCAATGAATGTTCCTTCTCTTTTAATTAGCATTCATGATAGTTTATCTCTGAATATTTGGTAGATTTTAACCATTAAGCCAACATTGCCAGGACTTTTTTTTTTTGAGAGGAATCTTTTTATGAGCTGCTTAATTTATTTCTTTGTAAAGGATCTATTCAAGTGTTCTACTTCTGTTTGTGTCACTTTGGATGGTTTGTGAGTTCCTAAGAACTTATCCATTTCTTCTAGGAAAGTAGCTTTCAATAATATTACAATATTATCTATTTAATTTAGTCTGGTTCTTTCATTTCTTATTCAGGTTTTTTGTGTCTTTTCTTTTGCTAAGTTTGCCAGTTGTTCATCTATTTATTCATCTGTTCAAAGAACCAGCTTCTGGCTTTGTTGATGTATTTAAAAGTTTCCCTGCGGCCCTTATTCTTCTAATTTCCTTTCTTCTATAGGGTGTGGGGTTAAACTGCTTTCTCTCTTTCCCCCCCCCTTCTATTTGCTGGAGTTATTATTTTTTTTCAGTTGTTTTTTGAGGGGATGATTTGCTTTTTGCTATGAATTGATAATTAAGGACTGTTTTAGCTATATCTCGGAAGTTTTGATATATTGTATTTTTGTTTTCAAGAGTTTCAAGAAACTTTTGGTTTCTTCTAGAACCCAGTGGTGCTCAAGCAAGATGTTAATTTCCCCTTGTGTGTTCTTTTTTTCTTTTATCCTCTTGTTGTTAATTTCCATCTTTATGGCATTGTGATCTGAGAAGATACTTTGTATTATTTCAGTGCGTTGTGTTTTTTTTAATTGTTAAGGCTTGTTTTGCCTCCTAAGATGTGATCAATTCTGAAGAATATACTATGTGAACTTGAGAACAAAGTAAATTACATTTTTATTAGGCGAACTAATGTGAATACATCTATTCACATTTGTGTTGAGTTTGTGTTGGCTAATTGTATAGTTCAATTCTTCTGCATATTTGTTGAGTTTCTTTTGAGTTGATCTGTCTTTTGGTGAGTATGGTTTGTTGAAGTCCACTACTATTCATGGCATCTATTTCTTTTATCAAATCTGTTCACCATTGATTTGCAAATTTTATATGTCTTTCCTCAGGTTCATAGATGTTAACTAAGGGTATGTCCTCTTGAGCTAATGTGCCTTTCATTATTATATAGTGTCCTTACTTATCTCTTATTGTGGTTTACATTTTGAAGTCTATTTATTTGGAGATTAATAGTACCACTCCAGCTTTCTCATGGATGCTATTTGCTTGGAATATGTTTTCCCATCCTTAGTTTTCTTTCTCCTTATTTCTTAAAGATACCTCTAACATATTAATGAGCTTTGTTTTTTTATCCATTTGGCCATCTTTTTATCTTAACCTATGAGTCTAAGCTGTTCACTTTGAGTGAGTTATTGATGGTGGTGGTGTTGTTGTGTGTCATTGAGTTAGAACTAACTCATAGCTAATCCTGCAATGGGGTTTCAGAGGTGTAAACCACCCTGCAGGGATCCTTCTCTTATGGAGCAACTAGTGGATTTGAACTGAATGCCTTTGAGATTGTAATACAGATTCTTATCACTAGGCCATGAGAACTATTGCAATGTTCCTTTTTTACTGTTGCTGGTTAATATGGTCCATCCACTTTCCTCTGCTATCTCTGTGAGAAGAACTTCCTTTAGTATTTCTTGTAAAGTTGGTCTTGTTTTTTTTATGAATATTAGAGATACTATAGAAAAACATGGATATATTAATTATCATATTCATATTAGCAGGAGGAATCAGTCTTTGGATTAAGATACCATGCTGTAAAAGATCAGTGAATGAGAGGAACACTTTCAACAAAAGGATTAATATAATGGCTACCATAATGGGCTTGACAATGACAGAGATCATGAGGGTTGTTCAAAATGGGTCAAGTTTCAGATATGTTGTTCATACAGTCATTATGGATTGTAGTCAACTCAAAGACATCTAACAACATTGTATCAAACAAATTCCAATTATTATGATAAAAAATAACTTATCAGTTTGTTATATTAACTAAATAAATATTGCTTAGCTAAATATTGTAGTGAAGTTGCTTGGCATAAAATGGAACCTCTGCTACTGAATGATTGTATGACTTTAGCTTACCCCTCTTCACTACTTTTCTTCATCTGAGTAATGAAAATAATAGTACATATTTTATAAGCTTGTAGTTATGTTTAATTATAATTCACCTAAAGCACAGAAAGAGATAAATAATTAACTTCTATCAAACTAACTAATGGCAACCCCATATGTATCAGAGCAAAGCTGTTCCCCACAGTTTTTCCATAGTTGATTTTTCAGGAGTATCTTTTCAGACACCTCCAAGTAAACACAAAATGGTAGACTTTTGGCTAGTAGTTGAACACATTAGCCATTTCTACTACTTACAGAATAATGTGCTTCTTAGAGAGTATTACTTTAAGCATTCCTAATCTGAGCTGTAATGGAGTCAAATATGTTGAAGATGCTTAGGTTGGCTCAGGATAGGGCAAAGTTCAAGTTGACTCAGGATGGGGCAATGTTCACATCCATTGTTCATAGGTCATTGAGTTGTAGGCTACTCGACAGCAAATAACAAGAACAAGTCTAAATTGAGAGAGTTCAGATGGTGTATCCTTTATGGAGTCACACTGATAATCCAAATGTAGCACCTTTCTGGCATTGGACTCCACCTGGAGCTCTATAGATGAAAGATGAGCTATCTCCTCCAGTGTGATTTAGAACCTCAGAAATTCCACTGGTGATTTCAGAGTTGGTTTTGACTTCACAACAATAATTTTTACTTTTACACAGAGTAGTGAGATTTGTTATTGCTGTTGTTATGTACCGTCAAGTTGCTTGTGATTCATAGCTACACTATGTACAACAGCCCTAAGCTCTGCTCTGTCCTGTGCCAATCACACCGTCTCTGATACAACCATCCCAGTTGCCCCATTCAGTGAATGAATCCACCTCATAGAGGGCCTTCCCCTCCTGCACTGTCCCTCCACCCTACCAAGCATGATGTCCCTCTCCAAGGACTGGTCCCTCCTTACAGCATGTCCAAAGTATGTTAGACCGAGCATTAGAATCTTGCCTCCAAGGGGCCACCTGATTTGACCTTTTCCAGGATGAATCTGTTTGTTTTCCTAGCAGTCCATGGTACCCTCAATACCATGGCCTGTATAAGAAGCACCTTAGTCTCCAGAGAGACACCATTGCTCTTCAGTACTTTGGATAGGTCCCTATCAGCAGACTTTCCCATTGCAATACGTCTTTTAATTTCCTGGTTACTGGTGCCAAGAGTGTTGACTGTGGAGCCAAGCAAACTAAAGCTATGGACAATCTCAATCTCTTCACCATCCATCCTGATGCTGCCAATTGGTCCAGTGGTGAGAATCTTTGTCTTCTTGACATTGAGCCTCAATCCGTATTGGAGGCTGCAGTCCTTGACTCTCTGCAGCAGGCGCTTCAGGTCCTCTTCAGTTTCAGCAAGCAGGGTTGTGTCATCTGCATATCACAGATTGTTGATAGATCTTTCACCAATCTTGACCCCCACATTCCTCCTCATAGAGCCCAGCCTCCCAGATAATCTGTTCTGCATATAGGTTGAAAAGGTATGGAGACAGGACACATTCCTGGTGCACGCTCTTCCCAATTTTGAACCATGCAGTGTTCCATTGCTCTGTTCTGACTACTACCTCTTGGTCCACGTATAGGTTTCTCATTAATACGATCAAGTGTTCTGGGATTCCCATTCTTCTCAGAGTCAGCCACAGTTTGTTATGATGCACATAGTCAAATGCCTTTGCATAGTCAATGGAACACAGATAGACTTTCCTCTCGTATTCCCTGCTTTCAGCCAAGATCCATCTAACATTAGCTGTAATATCCCTAGTACTAAGACCCCTTCTAAACCCAGACTGGACTTCTGGCAGTTCTCTGCTGATGTGTTGTTCCAGTCATTTTTGGATAATATTTAGTAGAATCTTACTTGCATGTGAAATTAATGAGATTGTTCTATAGTTTCCACTGTCTGTTGGGTCACAAAATATAAATCTCTTCCATTCAGTTGGCCAAGTGGTTGTTCTCCAGATTTATTGGCTGAACGTGGTGAGCACATACAGGGCCACACCTGTTAGCTGAAATATGTCAATTGGTATACCGTCTTTTCCTGGGGCCTTATTCTTTGCTATTTCCTTCAAAGCAGCTTGGACTTCTTCCTTCATCACCATATGCTCTTGCTCATATGTTGTATCATGAAATTCTTCTGTGTTTGCCAATTCCTTTTGATACAGTGATTCAGTATATTCTTACCATCTTCTTTTAATACTTCCTGGATCATTTAATATTCTGCCTAAAGCATCCTTGATTATAGCAACTCAAGGTTTGAGTTTGTTCTTCAGTTCCTTGAGCTTAAGAAATGCTGAGAGAGTTCAGCTCTTTTGATTTTCTGACTCCAACTACTTTCACATTCCATTATAATATTTTACTTTGTCATCCCACACTGCCTTTTGAAATCTTCTATACAACTCTTTGATATCTTGAGTTCTTCCTTGTGCTTTGGCTTCTCTGCCCTCAGAGCAATTTTCAGAGTCTCTTCTGGCATCCATTTTGGTCTTCTCTTCCTCTTTTCTTTTTTCAATGACCGTTTTCATTCTTCCTGGATTATACCCTTGACACCCTCCCGCAACTCGTCTGGTCTTCGCTCATTATTGTTCAAGGCCTCAAACCTGTTCCTGAGATGATTCTGAAATTCTAAAATTTCCGAGTGAGTTTTAGGTTTTAATAAAAGTTTTATAGCCAACTACTTGCCTATGAGTTCTAGTAGTAAGAAGCTGCACTGCAATCCTGAAGACATATGGTTTGAATCCACCTTTTTCTTCAGGACAAGGATAGATAATATCCATCTAAGAGGGTTTAAATTCATCACAGTCTGCAGGAGAAGACTGGGCAATCTCCCCCCCCCCATTCAATTAACAACCTCTGAAAACCCACCTAGGGTCAGCTACAGATTGGTTCCAACCTGACACTACACAACAAAAACAACAACAACAACAACAACAACAGTGATGTGAAAGTTACAATGCTGGAAGTTATGCCAATGGTCATCAACAACCTGTATTATGCAAATAACACCACCTTAGTTGCTGCAAATTGGGACCTGAACATTTGTTACAGAAGGTCAAGGACTAGGGCCAGCATTTGTTGCAGAAAGTCAAAGGCCAGTGAATGTTTTGCTATGTTGTACATAGGATCACCATCTGTCAGAGTTAGCACCATAACAACTAGCAATTTCCAAATTAGATAAGGCCATCTTGGTGGATTAGGGACATTGTAAAAGACAACTGGCTAATAAAAGTTGTTATTGTTATTATGTGCCATCAAGTCACTTGTGACTCATAGTAATCCTATGTACGTACAACAGCTCTGAACCTGTTGTATCCTGAACCAACCCCATCATCTCTGACACACCTACCGCCATTAACCCAGTCACTGAGTCAATCCATCTCATCGAGGGCCAATGAAGGAGATGAACAATTATTAACTTTAATCCTTTATTATCCCACAGAGCTGAAAAAATGCTAAAGGGATTTGATGTTTTCCCCATATCCAATTAGAAAGCATGTTTGTATGTATTATCAGATCATAAATATCAGATTGGTTTGACATTGATTAGGGAATCTAAGAACTAGCATATTAGGCACATCAAACCTTTGTTAACTAAAAATTGAATTGGCTTATTACCAAAGGAGTGCTTCAAAAAGCCAAGGCTGAGGTCCAAGATGAGCTCTTAGTACAGAGAACAGATGGTGAGATAATAAGGCCAAAGACATTCACTGTCTTCTTGGTGGTCTTGATTTCTTGAATTCTGCCAAAATTGTCAGTAACTCATGCATGTGAGCCTATCCCTCTTGAGAGATTAGACAGGATATGCTCTCATTAAAGTTAAAAATAAAATGGATTAGTACTCACTGAAGGAGATGTTCTGTAGAACTGTTCAATTAAATCTTAATAGTTTGTAACTATATATTTTATTTACTCCCTTAGAACCTAATAAAAAAACCTAGAACACCTCTGAGTACTCACACATTTTATGATGTGAAGAGCCCACATGTAAAGGAAAAAATAGGAATGCTTCGAGAATAAATAGATGCTTGACAGCATCTTTCTTTATTTTTTAAATTGACTCTCTTTCTACATTTTAATGATCTAGAATTTGCAGAAAATACTTGGGAAATTGAAAGAATTTAGGACTGCAAGAATGTTAAAGAAAGATGTTCTGAATCATGGCAGTGTGTATATAGCCTTGTTTGTTACTCTTAGTTTCTGTCTTCAAACTTTATTTTTCCTACCTCTACTTTTGGTAGGGAGCTCTTGTGGCCTAGTGGCAAGAAGTTGCACTGCAATCCCTAAGAATGTGGTTTGAGGTCACCATCTGTTGTGTGGGAGAAGGATGAGCAATCTCCCCCTGGGGGATTAAATGCCTCCGAAAACCCACTGGAGGATCAGCTCTGGGTCTGTTCTGACACTGTGGTACACAACAAATGCAGCTTCTATTGGTATAATAGATACTGCTATATTCTATATTCTTATCTCTTTTCTATGCAATCTACTGAAAAGAGAGAAAGAACTAGTGCTCAGACTTTTTGTAGTCTTCAGTCCATTTAGTTTCCATGAATTAGACTTAATTACCACAGATAGAAATCTGTTTTCTGAATCTGTCCCACTACTTACCATTGAGGTGATTTGAATTTATGATGACCCCATGTGTGTTAAAGAACTATATCTCAAAATATTTTCAATGCATGCAAACTTTCTGAAGTAAATGAGCCGACCTTTCTTTCAACTTGTCTCTGAATGGGTTTGGATTACTAATCAGTAGTTCAATGCCTAACAATCTGTGCCCCACTTGGATTATTGTAATTAAGTTCACTGACATGGACTTGATTCTGATTCTTAGTAGTTCTATAGTAAATAGTAGAACTTTCCATATATTTTCAGCACCATTTATCTTTAAGAAAGTAGACTACCTTAACTTTCACCTGCCAAACACTTAGTGGATTTGAATTGGTATCAATATTTAATTAACACCAGACATGGTGCCACTGGACCTCCATCATAACATCTACTATGCTCATTCTATATGTGATAGAAAACTCAGAACCTCTATCACATGGTCATTGAGTAAGAGCAGACTCAGATCTGACTCACAGTTGGTTGTTTTTTGGGGTTTTTTTGAGGCTGTAAACTTTATGTGTTGAGATTGATTATCTTTCTCTCATGGATCAGCAAGTGATTTGAGCTACCAGAGAGACACCACCTTTAAGATAGCAACACAATTCCCAACAGACTACTTACTTACTATATAAAGACTTAAATTGTGCCCAGGGTTCCTGTGTTTGTAAATAAATTTTAGTAGAGTGTAGCCACACCATTTATTTCGTTAGTATCTGTGGCTATATTGTCACTTTAAAAGCAGGTTTAAAAGAACTGAGACCATATTATGACTTTTAATGACTAATTAAATTACTTCATTTAGAAATTTAGCATTTAAAGCAGTAGAGTTTCCTCCAAGTATTTTTAGCAGTGATACTAAAAGTGCAATAGTTAACACTATTAATATTATAACTTTCTAGATATCAAACAACTGACTTTTTATTATTTTTCCTTTGAGCTAATGTTTATATTTTAATGGAAAAAATTTAAGAAAATATCTATGGTTTGATAGGTTTGTTGCTTCGTCATGCTGTTGTTGTTGTTGTTTTTGTTGTTGTTCTTAAGTATCGTCAAGTTGTAGACAACTCATAACAACCTTATGGACGAAAGACCTGAATACTTGTATAACTTTGGTCTTTTTTCCATGTTCATAGAGTTTCCAGAGGAAAGCCATTTTGGAAGTGGATGCCACTCCTACTTCCAAGCTTATTTTACTCAGGAAGCTCCACCAATCACTGTCCACCATGAGTAACCATTATCGCTTTTGCCACATGAGTGTCACAGTGTTCAGCTTCACAGCGAACCATGAGTTAACCTCTGTACAGCAAAGATATAGACCAGTGCTATACCACTTAGAAGACTGTTTGACCAAAAACAATTTAAACCAGGCCTGAGGGCCACAAATTAAAATCACCCACCTTGGGTTTGGTAGCATAACTTTCTGTCCACCAGGACAACATAATAGCTCTCTCCGAGAGGCTGGGCTCTATGAGGAGAAACGTGGTGTTAGGATTGTTGGACAATCTACCAACAATCTGCGTTATGCAAATGACACAACCCTGCTCGCTGAAACTGAGGAGGACCTCATGCACTTACTGCAGAGGGTCAAGGACTGCAGCCTTCAATATGGACTGAGGCTCAATGTCAAGAAGACAAAACTTCTCACAACTGGACCAATCGGTAGCATCAGGATGGATGGCGAAGAGATTGAGATTGTTCACAGCTTCAGTTTGCTCGGCTCCACGGTCAACACTCTTGGCACCAGTAGCCAGGAAATCAAAAATTGCATTGCGATGGGAAAGTCTGCGGTTAGGGACCTCTCTAAAGTACTCAAGAGCAACGGTGTCTCTTGAAGACTAAGGTGTGCCTGATACAGGCCATGGTTTTTGGAATTACTTGTTATGCATCAGAGAGTTGGACAATGACTAGGGAGAATAGGAGAATTGATGCCTTTGAGCTGTGGTACTGGAGAAGAGTATTGAATGTACTGCCAAGAAAACAAACAGATTCATCCTAGAGAGGGTTAAACCAGGCTGCTCCTTAGAGGCAAGGATTCTGGGGCTTTGCCTGACATACTTTGGACATGTTGTAAGGAGAGACAGGTCTTTAGAGAGGGACATCATGCTGGGCATAGTGGAGGGACAGCGCAGGAGGGGAAGACCCTCTACGAGGTGGATTAATTCAGTAACTGGGGTAATTGGGATGGGTGTGTCAGAGGCAATGAGATTGGCACAGGATAGAGCAGGGTTTATGGCTGTTGTACATAGCATCGCTATGAGTCGCAAATGACTTGACGGCACATAACAACAACATGTCCTTCTTGTTATTGTTGTTAAGTTCAGTTGAGTCATAGTGACCCTGTGAATGAGAGATCTGAACACTTGTATAACTTTGGTACTTTCTCCATGTTCATAGAGTTTCCGGAGGAGGCAAGCCATTTAGGAAGTGGATGCCACTCTGGCTTCCAAGCTTGTTTTAATTTGGAAGTTCCACCAAACACTGTCCACCATGGGTAACCATTACCACATTTGGCACATCAATGTCAGTGTTTAGCATCACAGCAGCCACAAGTTACCTCAAATAACAACTACTAACTTTACCATGAGTTTGACTTTCAAACTGGATTCCAGCCCCATACTGCTGACAAAAGGTTTTTTTAAATAGGAGGCCTTATCACATTGTCTCACTCAACGAATCAACATTCCACCCTAATGCTCATCAATCCCATCTATCATGCTTCTATAGAACCCGGCTCTTGCAGATAAATTTCAAACTGGATTCCAGTCCCTTATTCCTAAATGATTTTATTTTATCTTGTTGTTAGAGTCATCTGAGTATATAGGCTGTTTTGTTATGTATTTGAGCCTTCTTCATGGTAAAAAATATATGGTCATTTAAAAATAATGTCTTGTGGAAATTCCTAAAGAAGTACTATGTTCTACTTTCAGAATATGTTAGATATACTAATTTTAATATTCAGACCTGTAATAGTTCACCTTATTCTACTTTGTTTTGATAGCTAGGATAACAATAAGAGAAGATATTGGTTTTATATATCCATTAATAAATTTTCTAATGTTTTCTTGAGTGAAAATTTGCAACAGATCTTCATTGGGTGTTATTTTTGCCATTATAAATACCTTTGACTAAAATCCTTAATACTTTGCATTACACTTGTACTAATATTACTAATTGACTTTTGGTTTCATTTTGCTTATTTTTGTTGGTTTATTATTAAATATAATGCTTTAAAAATTTTCTGAGCTTTTGTTTTGTGTCTCTGTTTATAACATTCAGATGGATTGTATGGCTTAGTTACTCTAAAATAGATGTTGTTGTTGTTAAGTGCCATAGAGTCGCAGGCGACTCATGGCGACCCTATGAAGGAGAGTCCTTGACGCTTGGGTGCCTTTCATCCTCTCTCCAAGTTCATAGGTTTCCGGAGGCATAGATGAGTTTATTTCTTAACATGTATTCATATAATACACATTTCTTAAAATTGATTTTTTATATTTTTATGTTATAGTTCTTTGTTTTCTATAATTGTTGTTGTTGTTAGGTGCCATCGAGTCATTGATGACTCACAGTGACCCTATTAATTAAAGACCTGAACTCTTGTATAACTTTTATCGTTTCTGCACGTTCATAGAGTTTCCGGAGGCAAGCTGTCTTGGAAGCGGATGTCACTTCTGCTTCCAATCATGTTTTAATCGGAGAGCTCCACCAAACACTGTTCACCATGGGTAACCATTATCTCATTTGACACATCAGTGTCACAGTGTTTAACATCACAGCAACCACGAGTTACCTCTGTAAAGCAAACTAACAAACCAGTGCTATACCACTTAGAAGAATGAACACTTGTATAACTTTCATCATTTCTCCGTGTTCACAGAGTTTCTGGAAGTAAGCTATGTCTATAGGACGCTATGTATTTTGTGTTTGCTTTGTGCATATTCTATTTGTAAAGGACTATATTAAAAATTAATTTCTAATACATGTATTGTTCGATTTTTCCCTTTTCTTATTTTATACTGGTTTGCTCACAAAGTTTTTATACATTTTGCTTCACACTATTCTTCATTTATATTGTTTCATAAAATCAGTCCCATGCATTATATTTTATAAAATCAGTCACCATTGGACCCTGCTCATCATGACCCAATCTTTTCTTGTTCCTGCTACTTCCTTTCCATTTCCTTCACTCATGCTCTCCACCTGACAAACTGTGCAACCCCGTGGTTCATCCCTACCCATCCTCACCTCTCTCACCCCTTCCCCCCCCCCGAGTCCTCATACATATTTTACTAGTTCTCCTTTTATTTTTGCAGTAATGGTCTTATTCAGTATTTTCCTTATGAGATTGAATTAGTTCAGTCAGTATTAGGCTCTCCAGTATTTCTCAAATTATATAAATACATTGTTGTTGTTGTTATGTGCCGTCGAGTTGTTTTCGACTCATAGCGACCCTATGCACAACAGCCCTAA
>NW_006400051.1:1868182-1871524 GCF_000299155.1 Elephantulus edwardii | reverse complement strand
TGTGTATAACCTGCGTTTGTGTCTCTTATAAAATGTATTTGCAATGAATAAGTCATTGATTTTACAAAATTCAATCATTCTATCTCCAGCTTCATATTTTTAAAAAAATCATTGCTTCTCAATGCTGCATCAGATTCCACTGTGTGAATGTACCACAATTTCTCAATCCGTTCAGTTTTAGTTGGACATTTGGGTTGTTTCCATGATCTTGTGATGGTGAATAAAGCTGCTATGAACGTTGATGTACAAATTTCCATTTGTGTTTCAATTATAATTTCCTTGAGGTATATTCCCAGTAATAGAATAATAGCTGAGTCATATAGAGTTTATTTTTTTTTAAGCTTAAAGTAACTTAAGGGGGCTCCTGGGAGGGATTCCTTTGTCTGGAGAGTGAGACAGACCAAGGGAAAACCACTAATATGGGGTTTCTATATTCAACCTTTTGAGGAAAAGCCAAACTGTCTTCCAGAGTGGTTGAACCATTCTACAATCCCACCAATAGTATAGGAGAGTTCCCACCTCTCCACATCCTCTCTAATGTTTATTGCATGCTGCCCTGCTAAACTTTACCACTGCTGCTGAGGTAAGATGGTATCTCATTGTGGTTTTCATTTGCATCTCTCTTATTGTCAGTGATTTGCAACAATTCTTCATGTGTCTGTTGGCCATCAGAATGTCTTCCTCTGTGAATAGTCTTTCCATGTCTTTTGCCCACTTTGCAAATGGATTATCAGTCTTTTTCTTTTGAAGGGCGAGGAATATTCTTTGAACTTCTTTTATGAGACCCTTGCCTGAGGTGATATTGACAAATGTTTGTTCTGAGTTGGTAGGCTTTGTTTTCACCCTGTTGGAAATAGTTTTTGATGAGAATAGAGATTTAATATTTAGAAGATTCTATTGCCCTATTTTATCTTCTCCAGATTCTGTGTTTCTGACTATTTGGCAGTCTCTTTACACTGTAGACTAGGCAATCTAGTCTAAGCTTGATCCCAGTTTGTCTCTTATGAACTTTATGGTTTTGGGCTTTACTCTCAGGTCTCTGATCCACCTGAGTTGAGTTTTGTGTATGGTATGAGATGTGAATCCTATTTCAGCTTTCTGAATGTGGAAGTCCAGTTTTGCCAGCACCATTTGTTGAAGCAGTTGTTATTTCCCCATTTGATAGGTTTTATTTCCTTGTCAAGTATCAGATGACCATACACAGCTGGGTCGATTTCTGAGTTCTCAATTCTGTTCCATTGGTCTATATGCCTGTCATTGTACCAGTACCATATTGTTTTTGTTACGACCACTGTGTAGTAGGTTTTGAGGTAAAGTAGTGTTATTCTTACCACTTTATTTTTGTTCTTCAGAAGTGCTTTGTTTATTTCGGGTCTCTTTTCTCTCCAAATAATTTCTTTTTTTATCTCCATAGACATAAATTTGGTGTATGTATTTGAATTGTGTTAAGCAATATTCCCTGGCAACAACATGTCCAAAATGTGTGAGGCAAAGTTTTATCATCCTTATCTCCAAAGAGTAATCTGGCTGCATCCTCTATAAGACATACTTGGGCAAGTGGCTAGGAGGGACTGATAGTCAGAGAAGGATATCATGTTCAGATGTTGGAGGGACAGTGCAGGAGAGGAAGACTGGATGAGATGGATTGATACAGTAACTAGGGCAATGGAGGTAGGTGTGTAGGAGTCAGTGAGACTGGCTCATAACAAAGTAGGCTTCAGAGCTGTTGTATTCATAGGGTCACTATTAGTCACAGATGACTCAATTACACATAACAACAATGACAACAAAAGATAGATAATATTATAACATAAAATAAAAGTGCACAGGTTATTGTTGTTGGGTGCTATTGAGCTGTGTCTTAAAACAACATTATGGACAGTAGATCTAAGCCTTGCCCTATTTTATGTCATCCTCCTTATCTGATATACTTGAGCTACCCTGTTGACTCATTTTGTTGAGGGTTTTCTTCACTTTCATTGACCCTCTGCCCTTCCAAGCATAATGTCCTTTTCCAAGGACTAGCCCCTCCTAACAACATGCCCAACATATGTCAGATGAAGTTTCCCCATTTTTGCCTTAAGGGAGCACGCTAATGTCACTTTCTTCAAGACAAATTTGTTTTTTTCTTTGTCCAGAGCATATTAGTACTATTCTGCAACATTAAAGTTCAAAGCATCAATTATTCTTCAGTTATCCTTAGTCATTGTCCAACTATCAGTACATTAAGAGTAATTGAAAATTTCATAGCTTGAATCAGATGCTCTTTAGTCTTTAAACTGACACTATTGCTCCGTAACACCTTAAAGGGGTCCTTAACAGCATACTTACCCAATACAATATGATTCTGACTCAACTCAGCTGGCTTTCCTGTTGCCAGGGTCTGGGGCAAGGCCCAGGAACCTAAAGTATATATCACCACACATATTATACATTTATAGAATACTCTTAAAGTCAAGTTCTTGGATTGTATGAAGACTAGTATGTTATTTTTCTAAACTTTTCTAACAAGAAATTTTACTTTGGAAATGACAAATAGGTACATTGTTGAAAATTCATTGTCTCTAACATGCAAATGGCAAGATTGGAGCTGACTCTTCTACAGATATCCCATCATCCAAAGTCAAATTTGCCTATAGTATCCGGAGGTTATGATTGGAGGTCAAACTGTATTAAACAAGAATTCCAGTTGCAAGAAGAAAATAAACTCTCCAAAATATTTGAATGAATATTCAACATAGAAATTATTAATACATATAGTCAGAGATGAAAAGATGTTAACTAATGAAAACTGGAGAACAATCTCTTTAACTTCAAAACTAAAGGAAGCTATGTAATGCCTAAATAAAGGATGACTCTGGCTCAGAAAATCTGAGTGACTCGAAAAGAACAGTGATGGGTGAATTAATGAAGTCTCAAGAGAGACAATCAAGCCTGAACAAAATGAAACAAAGAAAATAATTCAACTTGGTAAACCAGCAGCTTTTTTAGCCAAGTCTACAATCTTCTCTGCAGATTGCCTCTGTTTTCCGAAGGATGCTCCCCAGGAGAGTGACATGGCCATTTTTCTCATCTCCAGCTGCTTGTTATTGTTACATACCCTCTTTGTGTTGTTGTTGTTGTTGTTGTTATGCGCCGTCGAGTCCTTTCCGACTCATAGCGACCCTATGCACAACAGCCCTAAACGCTGCTCTATCCTGCGCCAACAGCACCGCCTCTGACACACCCATCCCGATTACCCCAGTCACTGACTCGCTCAGCATTTCTTAAGCTCAAGGAACTGAAGAACAGATTCAAACCTAGAGTTGCTGTAATCAAGGATGCTTTGGGCAGAATATTAAA
>NW_006400051.1:1865407-1866767 GCF_000299155.1 Elephantulus edwardii | reverse complement strand
CAGGAGGGACGGGTCCTTGGAGAGGGACATCATGCTTGGGAGTGTGGAGGGACAGCGCAGGAGGGGAAGATCTCTTTGTATTAGATGTGAAATTACCTGACATGGTAAAATGAAATGATGCTATCTTTTTAATAGACTTGTAATGACCATGCAGGCTTTAAGAACTTTGATTGAGCATATTAGTACTGTTGTCCAGAAAAATCATTAGAAATGCCATTAACTGTCCTTTCCTGATGCTTGTAGGAGGGGTCTATGGTTAAATGATATTACTGTGAACATGGTAAGTATGCATCTTTCTTCTTTCTTTAAAAGGATTTTTTAGAAGAGAGTCCTCTCTCTTTCTTAAGACAGTCCTAGAAGTCCTAAGGAAGCCTGCTCTATTAGCAGTCAGTCATATACCCCCTCAAGAAGTTATTTTTGTTGCTATTAGGTGCTGTCAAGTCATGAACAACCCATAGCAACAGTATGAACAACATATCTGAACTCTTTTCTATCCTGTGCCATCCTCATACTTCCTGGCACACTAGATAGACCTCATTGCCTCAGTCACCATGTCAATCCATCTGGTCAAGGTTTTTCCTTTCTACCACCAACTCTCTACCATCATGTACTTCTACAAGGAATATTCCCTGCTAGCAACATCTCCTAAGTATGTGACACAAAGCTTTAGCATTCTTGCCTTCAAAGGTTAATCTGTCTGTACCCTCTCCAAAACATAGTTGTTGTTCTTTTGACAGCTCATGTGATGTTTAGTACTCTTTTGAAACACAACATCTCAAAGATATTAATTCATCTGTCATCCTTATTCATTGTCCAGCTCTTAAATGCATAGCAAGTGATCAGAAAGACCATGGCCTGAATCATACACATCTTAATCCTCAAGCGGACATCATTACTCCTCAGTAACTTGGAGATGTTCTTAACTGCAGACTTTCCCAGTGCAGTATGTTTCCTGTTTTCTTGACTGCTGATACCAAGAGTTTTATTTTAAGATTCAAGTAAGAGAAATTAAGATGAAGAGTGTCACCAAAATTCTGAGCTAGCACAATACTGTGTGGTAACCATGCCAGTATTATGACTGCTTTGGTGAGCAAACTTGGTCTCATGGAAGCATTGCAGAGGGTTAATGAGTCACTCAAGCAGAAGGTTGTTAAAATCTATGCAGCCTCTGGTGACAGGGAAGGGAGTAAAAGTATAAAAAACAATGAGAGAGAGAATGGAGGCTCACACATGAGCAGTTAATGTGGTACAATGCAGGTGGCCTGGAACTACTAGGCCTTTATCTACATCTCAGCTCTTACATTTACTACTACTGTGGCTTTAAATGAGTTTTTGACCTGTCCTGATTTCTTGCGTTCAT
>NW_006400051.1:1861576-1863136 GCF_000299155.1 Elephantulus edwardii | reverse complement strand
AACAACAACAACAACAAGTTAAATGAACACATTTTTTTTAAGATCTGCTAAGTACCAGGGAGTGCCTAGGTAACCCAAAGAGTTAATGTTCATCTAGTTGAAAGTTTGTGTCCGTTCAGAGATATAACTGAAGAAAGGTATGATGATCTAATTCAGAAGAAGTAGCCATTGAAAATCCAATGGATCACAGTTATCTTTTGACACACATTGGTTGTGAATCAGTCATTGCAAATATATCTGGTAGTTTTTACAGAGATATTGGATAGAAATTTTTTTTTACTGAATAATAAATGCATACTTAACATCTAGCCTTCATTATGAATATTACATTATATTATTGTTATTACAGCACAACATAGGATAACAAGTCCACATTAGAAGACATGATAGATGAAGAGAAAGGATTGAAACTGTCAATTATTTCCTGCTTTGGTTCCAGCAGGCAGGAAATTAGGAAATGTATTAGTCAATTTTGATGTCAGGGATCCCTCAAAAATTCTCCAGAGCATTGATATTTGAAGAATGAGGTGTACCTGACTCAGACTATGGTGTTCTCAATAACTTGCTACACATCAGAAATCTAGACAATGAATAAGGATGACAGAAGAATTTATACCTTTGAATTGTGGTGTTGAAGAAGAGTACTAAACACCTCATAGACTGCCAAAAGAATAAACATATGTCTTGGAATCCATGCACCCAGAATGCTCCTTTAAGACAATGTTGGTGAAACTCACCTTTCATACTTCGGATGTGTAGGTAGGCGAGGCTATTCCTTGGAAAAGGACATTATGCTTAGAAAGAAGGAGGGTTAGTGAAGGAGAGGAAGACTGCCAATGGAGAGATGGATCAACACTATGACTTCAGGAATGGGCTCTGGTGTGCCAGTGATGATGAGGACGGCACAGGACAGGGCAGGGTTCAGGTCAGGTGTTTACAGGGTCACTATTAATTATCCTTGAATTGACTACTCTTTTTTGTTTGTTTGTTTGTTTCAGACACACTTTGCTATAATTAATACTTGCTAGAAAATGAAGTTTTACATTATTTACAATTATACCACCATTTTTGGAGATTGAATATCACAGGCATAAAGGTGTGCCACATGATCACAAGAAAGCCTTTCATTCTTCACAGTTTTATATTTTAGCTATAATGTCCACAGCAAATTATTCTTAACAAGTAGAATTTTAAGGTCCATTCAATCTGACAGTTTCTTAGGTCTTTGAGTCTATTCATTTGCAAATAGGAGTAGAAACTTGAACCAGGGTCTTCATATTATGCCTTCTCATGTGATGCCAAATCTTTATATGTTATCCAATTTCTTTAAGATAATAGGAGTGACTTGCAGCAGAGCCATATATATGAGAAAGTTGCTTATGGAAGAGATCACATCTTTGCACATCTTCCGTTTCATTTCCTCTTGGGTCTAGCTTTGGTGGGAGGCCCTCGATCTGGAACATCATAGTTCTGTCTCCCAGCGACCAGGTGGGTTCCTCTGCTCCCTTCGACTTGACCACTCTTTTTTGTTTGTTCTGTTTTTTTTAAATTTTTTATTAA
>NW_006400051.1:1843245-1861231 GCF_000299155.1 Elephantulus edwardii | reverse complement strand
AGATGTATCATGGAAGTGTTGCAGCCTAGAAGACACAAATTTAACGAACAAGTTAAAAGTACATGAGTCAAAAATTAAAAAGCAATAATATTCCAAGTAGAGGTTCTAGTAGTGGCACAAATCAAGTTACAGAGGGAAGGTAGTTCTTAAAATAAAAGGCCTAGACTTGGCTACTCTTAACAACAACACATGTGCTCTCTTGTGGCCTACTGGTAATAACATTATAAGTAGGGCATTGGGTAGATTTCTCTGAGCTTTTCCTGATCAAATACCTAAATATACTCAGAAAACAAAGTGTGAAAATGACTCAAAGGTGGTTGTTCTTATTAGCTGCCATCAAGTTAGCCTCTGAGACATGACACAATTGAACACCATGCTTCCTGGTCTTTTATTGTCCCGAGGATTGATTAAGCATTATTGAATCATTGTGATTGACAGCTTTCACTGGCTGATTTTCCTAAGTAGCTCACCGGACCTCTCTTACAGTCCATCTTAGCATGGAAGTGGTACTGAAAACTGTTCAGTATCTGCCCTGGTTAATGTTGTGTGTAAATGTGGTCATGATCCTCAGTAAAATGTATTTTTTTTCTATGTTTTGTAAATCCAAACTCTACGATGTTAATAAAGATTTCAAATAGATATGCTAAGATAGGGTTCATGATTCAATTCAACTGATTAAAAGTCTCCTCAGGGCTGTGATTTGTATCTCTGACAAACAATCAAGAAAAGGTTTCATCAGGCATACATCTGGTTCATGGTCTTCAGGTGGACATCGGTGGCCTTCTGTACTTACTGAATTTGGTCTGTCACTATCTAAAACTAGCTGTTTATGACCCTGTTTTGTAACAAGGACCTTTGTCAGTGCCAGTCTATGAAGCTGGTAGCCTCTGAAGATAGCAGCCATTTGCTAAAAGCTGACAACCAGGACTCTGGATCCTCAAAGGCCTCTATCAAATACACACACACACACACACACACACACACACACACACACACACACGAGTTCTAGTACCTTAGTTCATAAAAATGAGGTGGCTAACCCAAAGGCAGCTTGTATTCACCAGCTACTCAGGAAAAAGATGAGCAATCTCCCCTCACATGATTTGCACCCTTGAAAAAATTGCTGGAAGATTTTGAAAGTTCAGCAACAAGAGATGAGATACACACACACACACACACACACACACACACACAGTGTTAGAGAAAGTTATAGGTATAGATAAGGTTTCTGGTAATTTAGCAGTAAGGATTTTTTGAAATCTATCAACTGTTCCATAGAAGAAAAAGGGCAATTTCCCACACCATTTTTTTGTAATTTATAGCCTCTGAAAGAATACCTACTGGAGGGTCAGTTATAGGTCAGTTAGATAGAGTTGGCTAACAGTGTAAATTATATCTATATAGAATTGTTATGTGCTGTTGAATAAGAATAAACTCAACTGACCCTCAAGAGCATTTTCAGACACTGTAAATTGCATGGAAGGTAATTGTGCATATTTCTCACTCAGAGCAGCTGGTGGATTTTCTTTCTCTTAGTCTAGGTATATGATAAAAGAATTGTGGCTAAGATTGCTCACAGACATTTTTATCATGACATAGTGGAATATTGCAAAATAATTCTCTATACTATTCTCATTTTATTGAATTAAACTCTGGAAATAAAACTCCACAAAGCAGAAATTAATAGACCAATAATGGAGATTAATTGGTATATAAGGTCCAGGGATAAACAAAATTAAGCACAAAGGATGGGTCTTTTATGTCTGCCCAGCAGGATTCAGTTAGGCTTGTTTAACAGTTTTATTAATTAAATGAGGCTTTCTAAAACATGTGCTGTTTTCCGGGCACAATGTGGGTGCTAAGGATACAATATTAACTAGGACATAGTTTCTATATTGGAGGTTTTCAGCACATAGAGAGTCTGAATTGACCTTGAACCCATCCAATAACTCTTAGTCAGGCAAAGAAGACAATGAGTTCTTAAGATATTAAGAAAAAAGAAAGGGGTAGGGTCAATGGATGGAAGATGTGTTATGGCTAAATTACAGAAGATACTAGAGAGAGCAAGAAAGAAAGGGAGTGATGCCTACAGCATGAAGGACTTGAAATTTAAAAACCCCACAAAACATCAGATGACTCCAATTTTGAGCAAGGGATATATTTAAAGCAGCATGCTTCAAATATTTTAGCCATGACCCAACATAAAAATGACATATTTTGTATTCTGACCCATAGTTTGCCTCTGGGAACCCTATGAACCTGGAGAAAGGATGAAACTCACACAAGTGTCCAGGACTTTCGTTCATAGGGTCACTATGAGTCGCCTTTGACTCAATGGCACTTAACAACATAGAGAGAGACCAGTTGGCCTAGTGGACCGAAAGTGATGATACCAAGCCAAAGGTGGATGAATCAAATCCGCGGCCCTAAGGCCCATCTTTAATTGTTTTTGGTGAAACATTCTTCTGGGTCATACAGCCCTAGTGTGTCCGCTTGCTGTACAGAGGTAACTTGTGGTTGCTGTGAAGCTGAATACTGTGACACTGACGTGTCAAATGCGATAATAGTTACCCATGGTGGACAGTGTTTGGTGGTGCTCCCCATTCAAAACAAGCTTGGAAGCAGGAGCGGCATCCACTTCTGTAAATGGCTTGCCTCTGGAAACCCAACGAACCTGGAGAAAGAATGAAGGTCATGCAAGTGTCAAGGACTTTTGTTCATAGGGTCACTATGAGTCACCTATGACTCAACAGCACTTAACAAAAACAACAACACTATATGTACCTAAGTTTAATGAAATGATTATTTACTAGAGTTTCTGGGTAGAACACATGATTAGACACTCAATGGCTAATTTAAAGATTGATACTTTTAGTCCATCCAGAAGAGCTTTGGAAGAAAGAGCTGGTGAGCTAATTCTGAAAATCAGAAAGTAAAAACGTTACTGAGCACAGTTCTTCTTTGACATACACAACATCATCACAAATCTGAATTGAGTTGATGGCAGCTAGTCACTAAAGTTAATACATTAGAACATTTCTTACCTCATTTTATTCTTTATTTATAATTATAAAACAACAGTATTATTTATAGCCTACTAATGGATTACTAGTTCTTATTTAAAAATCACTGGAGCTCATAGTTGGAGGACAGATTAATGAGTTGTTGTTAGGTGCTATTGAATCAGCTCTGGCCTATAGTAACCCCATTCACAAGAGAATGAAACACCATATAAGCCTGCATCATCTTCACAACCATCACTGTGCTTGATCTATTACTTCAGTAGTTTCCATACATTTGCTTTAGAATTTTCATCTTTTTTGATGACTTATCAGAGGTTGCAAGAATGGTGCTGCATAGGGCAAGGTTCAGATCTGTTGTTCAGGAGTTTCTGTAAGTCATTGTTGACTCAACAGCATTTAATAATAACAACAACAATAACACCAACAGAACTACCTTACTACTTTGATATCTTAGTCCAGGGACCAATTCCACCTGATAAAATGCCCAAAGTTTGTGCAATGAAGATTGTCATTCTCATTTCTGGCTGTACTTTTTCCCTCAATTAAGATTTTTTGTTATTTAGGAGTCTATGGTGTAGTCACTATTCTTCACAAATACAACAATTCGAGAGCAGCAATTTTTCTCCAGTCCTGCTTATACACTGCCCAACTTTCATATTCATTTAAGGTGATTGAAAATGCCAAGACTTGAGTCAGAAGCACCTTTGTCCTTAAAATGGCATCCTTGCTCTTTAGCACTTTAAAAAGGCACTTTATAGAAGATGAGTGATGAGGAGACAAAAGAACTGAGGCCAGAGTACTAAATGGGCTCTTTATAGTATTCTGAAATGACTAAAAGTAATAATAGTGATAAAGACAGCCATCCAGGAGTGAAATCTTCAGTAAATGAGGGAACGTGATCATGGCAGCAGATGAGTGCAACAAAAAGGAATAGATGATAAGTATAATCAGAAAGAGCTACAGAAATAATTAGGCTATTTAGAGAGAGGAAAGTACTTGTTGTGGAATCAGCTATGAAGCATTTGTCCTAATCAAAGGCACACAGGGTACAAACATGAGTAGAAACAAGTTTTCAGATAAAACCAGCTAGGAGTAATGGTTAGAAAATGAATAGAGAAGTCTGTTTATGCTGTGAATTAGGGCTTTTAGCGTTTTTTCCTAGCTTTTTTTCTAGGGAATTTTATGTTCTTCAATCTTGGTCCTAGGTCACTGATCCAATTAAAAAATACATTGAAAGTATAAATTTTATTTGAATTAAAATTATTTACAAAAACTCAAAGACCTGCTTCATGAAACTGGTTGTTGTTGTTGCTATAATGTGCCATTGAGTTGTCCACAGCTCATCAAACTGGTGCAAATTATTTTTTTTTCTCCTCTTGCATTTTGCTCCAAAGATCACACGTAAGAAATACTAGTACTGAATAAAACAGAAATAGGATTGAACTCTAAAAAGGACTCTAGTGTTCTAGTTTCCAATTGGTAGCATATACACAAATAATTACAGTGGGGACAAAAGGTTGCCTTAAAACATTCCTTAATTTGCAGGTCAACCTTAACTACTCTAAAATGCAGAATTCTCTGACAGTTAAAAAGACACAAATACACTGTGGTTTGTGAGGTAGGTGATCTCTTCCCCAAACCCTCACACCAAAACCTGTATCACTATTATTGCTTGACAATTATTTACTTAAAAACCAGAAACTAGGACCCTCTGTCTGGAGGACATGACTCCACCCTCTGGAGGTCCTGGCCCTACAGCTGGTATCCCAGCCCCAAAGCCTCTTCTGTCTCTCTGAACTGCACTAGAGACATCAGTATCATAGGTGAACTTATTTAATTTCCTTTCCCTTCCCAAAGTGTGAGCTGCCTTTAGCAGGGAGCACTCTGGACTGAGCTAGTTACAGCAGTTGTCTGACAGAGTAGGCTTCTAATTTACAGGCCTTACCTCTCCTGAACTGAAGCAAGTCTTCCTTGAGCCAAAAGTTCAGAGAGAAACTCAGGCTGCCCCATTCTCCTCTGGAGCAGTGATGTAAGACCAAGAGCCAACTATTGCCCCAGGAATGAAAAATTCTACCATAGCAATGTCATTTAGGAAACAGGCTACTTCACCCCTACACAACACCAAACCCCAAAGAGTGACTAAGTATCAATGGATTTCCTAGAGCCAGAAATATTGATAGAACTTTCTGACACAGAATTTAAAAGAACAATGATGGAATATTTTGAAACTTAGAGAATTTCAGGACACTACAAGCAAAAACCAAGAGGAACTTAAAAAAAAAATCCAAAACAATGCTGATAAAACAGATGACACATCAGAGGCTCTGGAAAACAAAACAAAACAAACAAACAAGAAAACACCAAACCCATAGCCTAAAATATGAGGACCAATATTTCAGATGTTGTAAACATGTTGGAGGGACATATGAACAGAGTTGATGAGATGGAACACAGAACCAGTGAAATAGAAGATAGACTTGTCACCATTGATCTGCTAAAACAAAAACCAGAATAAGAAAGAAAGGAAGGGGAAAAGCCTAAGAATAATGTGGAACACCATTAAGAGGAATAACATGCACATTACCAGAATCCGAGAACAGGAAGAAGTAAGTAAAGACACCTGAAAATTGTGGAAGAATTACTAGAAGAAAATTTTCCAGGAATAATGAAGAATGAGAGAATATATATTCAACAAACTGAGCAAACACCATATAGAATAGGCTCCAAAAGAAAAACACCAAGTCATATCACAGATAAATTTGCTAGTACCAAAGAAAAGGAGAGAATTCCAAAAGCATCTACGGAGAAATAAAGAATAACCTATAAGGGAGAGCAAATATGATTAAGTGCCATTTCTCAGCAGAAATCATGGGAGTAAGAAGACAGTGCAATAACATATCTTGAACACTCAACACAACAGTCAACCAAGAATACTATGACCAGCAAAACTGTCCATCAAATAAAAAGGAGAGATCAAAACATTTTCAGAAAAGCAGAACTGAAGAGAGTTTGTAAAAGCAGGACCACTGTTACAGGAAACACTGCAAGACATCTTCTTTACAGAGTTGTCACAGAAAGCAGGATGGACCAAAGTAACCATAAACAACACCAAAAAATCTCAACAAAATGAGAGCAATAAAACCATGCCCCTCAATAATCACACTAAATAGGAATGGTTTAAATGCACCACTGCGAGAAAAAGAGTAGCAGATTGCATAAAAAATCAAAACCTATCAATATGCTGTCTAAAAGAGACACATCTGTAAAGTAAAGATGAAGAAAAATTAAAAATAAAAGAGTGAAAAAAAAGATACCAAACAGATATCAATCAGAAAAAAAAAACAGGAGTAGAAATTAATTTCTGATAAAATAGGTTTTAATACAAAATCCATCACAATGGACAAGGAAGGTCACTAAATAATACTTAACAGATCAATTGAACAAGAGGACAGAACAATGCTAAATATCTATGCATCAAATGAAAGAGCTACAAAATATACAGAACAAACATTAACAAAACTTAAAAAAGGAAATAGACAACACCACTATAGTAGTTGGAGACTTCAATACACCACTTTCAAAATAGAACTACCAGAAAGAAAATCAGAAAAGATGCTAAAGAATTAAACCACACAACAAACCAACTCAAATATATATATATACACACACTCACACTAATGCACCCCCAAAAGAATTTTTCTCCAATGTGTATGGAACATTCTCCACAATAGATCACATTATAAGTCACAAGGCAAGCCTCAATAAATTAAGAAAAAGAAAGCATCTTAAGACCACAAAGCATCTTCTCAGATCACAATGCTACAAAATTAGAAATTAATAACAAGAGGTTAAAGAAGATAAAACAAAATACATTTGGAAGCAGAACAACACCTTGCTTGATCAGAGTGGGGAATAGAAGAAATAAAAAAATAAAATAAAAAGTTTCTTGAAACAAATGACAATGAGAACACAACTTACCAAAACCTCTGGAAAACAACTAAAGCACTACTCAGAGGTCAATTTATAGCAATAAGTAAACACAGGAAAAGAAAATTTAAAAAATGATAATTCACTAACTCAACATATCAGTAAGAAAACCTGACACTCTCTAAAAAACATGAAATTATAAAAGTTAGGGCAGAAATAAAAAGAAAACCGAAAAACAATTGAAACCATCAACCAAACATGGAGTTGGTTCTAAAAAAGGTCCATAAAATCAACAAACCACTTGCAAAGCTAACAAAGGAAAAGAAAGAAAAGACACAAATAATCAAATAAAAGAAACAGGAAATTGCACAACAGAACCAACTAAAATAAAAATTTAACAGTGGAATATTGTGAAAAATTATACTCAAACGAATATGAAAACCTAGAGGAAATGGACAAATATTTAGAAACTCACAACCTACCTAAACAGACACAGAATTAAATCAAACATCTGAATAGACCACTTACAAAAGAAAAAAATGAAAATGTAATAAAACAACTTCCAGTCAAAAAAAAAGCCCTGGACCAGATGGTTTTAGAAGGGAATTTTAAAAATATTTAGAGAAGAACTGTCAGCAATTCTACATAAAGTATTTCAGAGAATGGAGAAAGAAGGAATTCTCCTAGATTCATTCTTCGAAGCACATATGTCCTTGATACCGAAGTTAGGTGAAGACACCACCAAAATAGAAAACTATAGGCCAATATCTCTCATGAACATTGATGCAAAAAACAGTATGACGCTTTCTCAAAAACTTGGAAATAGAAATACCATTTGACCCAGCAATTCCACAACTGGGAATATATACTAAAGAAATCAGAATTACCACCCAAACAAATATATGCACACCCATGTTTATTGCTGTGTTGTTCACAATAGCAAAAAGATGAAAACAACCCAAGTGCCCATCAATAAACTAATGATAGAGAAGCTGTTGTATATTCACACAATGGAATTCTATGCAGTACTGAAAAACAAGGAATTCATGAAATATTATACAAAATGAGTGACCTTGTAAGATATTATTTTGACTGAAATATCTCAGTCACAAAAGGACAAATACTGCATAATACCACTGTTATAAAACAGGACTAACATGGATGTTAGGAGAAACTAAGAAAAAAGGTGATGAATAATGTATACTGCATTGAAACAGATAAGGAATAGATTTTACATGACAACAGTCCAGAATAAGAGCTTCATAGTCTAGTGGACTGGGGGCAGGGGGCATTGCACAACAATGAAAGAATATTTTTTCGAAAAGAAAAGTGAACAGAGGTTGAGGGGTGGGCAGGGAGGACAACTTACAACAATGAAAGAAAGAAAGAATGAATGAATGAATGAATGAATGAATGAAAATCCAAGTTCTCTGAAAGATTTCATTAAAATCTCAATTAAAAAAATAAAACCCAGAAACTTAAACACTGAGGTAAATTTATTTTCAAATGATTATAAGTGTAACAGAAATAATGTAGTTTGCCCTGATTGTTGTCATCCAAACATTTTATAAAACCTCTAACCATTTATCACAAGTCAATGTTTTTTTTCATAAGTCAATTTTGCCAGGAATCTGTTCCTTTTCTAAACCCCAATGATTAATAAATAGCAATGCTCTTTTCTCTTAAAATCTATTTAGATAATTTAATTTTATGGATACAATTTAGCAATATGCTTTTAAAATAGTTTGCTAGAGTAGCTTTTATTCTCACGGCAAATACAATCTCAGAAATCTTTCCCATATTCAACTGGTTATTCTTTCCCTTGTTTTTAGAAGGTGATGGGTGGAGGGTTGGAGTGGATAGGATGAAGAAGAAGTCAATTTGCTTGGAAAAAGTCACTTCCTTATAGATTTCCAACAATCTGCATTATCAAAAATAGGAAGATATTAGAAGGCAGCGACTGCATTTAATAAGTTATAGCTAACACTAACAGAAGAGCCCAAATTTGTCACTTTATGCAAGGAAATATCAGTCCATTGGGTATTAGACTGTAGCAGTATTCCACAAATACACATCAAAATGATATTATTGTGGCTTCAAGGTTTATAGACTCAATAAAGAATTATGATATAATTATCTAGAAAGTCTCTAAGAATTAAGTACATCTTCACAAAAGCCTGTCTTTATGGCAAAACAATAAAAAAGATAATGCTGGTTTGAACCAGTGGTTTGAACATTAATTAATAGTTAAAAATGTGAAATTAAATACATAATGGTGTTTGTGTGTTATGAGTGTCTTCCAAATACACTGTTCCATGAACAAAGACATGATCCACTTTTATTTTTTTTAATTATTATTAAAGTTTATTAGTTTCAATGAACATTCACAGGGATTCTGGGCTTTCACTCCTTCATTGCCGCACCATTCTCTCCACACATTTAAAGAAGAACTGTTACCAATCCTACATAAATTATTTCAGAAAATAGAAGAAGATGGAACCCTCCCAGATTCATTCTATGAAGCAAACATATTTTTGATACCAAAGCCAGGAAAAGACACCACCAAAATAGAAAACTATAGGCCAATATCTCTCATGAATGTTGATGCAAAAATCCTAAATAAAATACTGGCAAATAGAATCCAATGATACATAAAAAAAATAATCCACCATGACCAAGTCGGATTCATAACAGGTATGCAAGGATGGTTCAACATAAGGAAAACAATCAATGTAATTCATCACATCAACAAGGCAAAGAACAAGAACCATATGGTCCTATCAATTGATGCAGAAAAAGCCTTTGATAAAATCCAACACCCTTTCATGATTAAAGCACTCAACAAAATAGGATTAGAGGGGAATTTCTTCAACATAGTAAAAAGTATCTATGGAAACCCAAGAGCCAACATTGTTCTTAATGGAGAGAGGTTAAAGGCATTCCCTTTAAGAACAGGAACTAGGCAAGGATGCCCACTATCACCTCTTTTATTCAATATTGTTTTGGAAGTCTTAGCAATAGCAATAAGACAAGAGAAGGGAATAAAAGGTATCCAAATAGACAACAAGGAGGTAAAATTATCCCTCTATGCTGATGACATGATAGTATACTTAGAAAACCCTAAAGACTCAGCAAGAAAACTATTGGACGTAGTTGACCAATTCAGCAAAGTAGCAGGATACAAGATCAACATACAAAAATCAGTTGGATTTCTCTACAGTGACAAAAAGAATACAAAGCCAGAACTAAGAGAAACAATACCTTTCACAATAGCTAATCACAAGATTAAATATTTGGGAATAAATTTAACCAGAAGTACAAAGGACCTTTTCCAAGAAAATTACAAAACATTACTACAAGAAACAAAAAGAGATCTTGAAAAATGGAAGAATATCCCTTGCTCATGGATAGGAAGGCTCAATGTTGTGAAAATGGCAATACTACCAAAAGCAATTTACACATTTAATGCAATCCCAATACAAATACCAACCCCATTCTTCAACGAGATGGAAAAGGCAATCTCCAATTTCGTATGGAATGGGAAAAAGCCCCGAATAAGCAAAGCACTCAAGAATAGAAGAACGGTAGGAGGTATCTCACTCCCTGATTTCAAATCCTACTACACTGCTGTAGTGGTCAAGACAGCATGGTACTGGTACAATGACAGACACATAGATCAATGGAATCGAATTGAGAATCTGGAAATCAACCCATCTATCTATGGTCAACTGATTTTTGACAAGGAGATGAAATCAGTGAAGTGGGGAAACGACAGCCTTTAAAGCAAATGGTGTTGGCAAAATTGGAAAAATATCTGCAAAAGACTCAAGCAAGACCCACACCTCACTCCATACAAAAAAACCAACTCAAGGTGATCCACTTTTAGTTGGTTTTTGTGTGTAGTGTGAGGTGAGGTGGGAGGTGAGAGTCTTGCTTTAAGTTTTCTGCAGATGGTTTTCCAATTCTATCAACACCAGAAAACTTATAATCAGGAGAGAATAAAATAGATTAATGGGACCTTCTAAGAATCAAATCCTTAACCATATTAAAAAGCTTCTCCAACAAGGTAAAGATAAAACCTACAACCAGGAAAATAATATTTGACAACGACACAACTGATAAGAGACTCATTCAAAATTTACAGAGCACTCCCAATTGCAAAATGTGGGGAGATTGAAACTCTTAGTCACTGTTCATGGGAATGTAAAATGGTACAATCACTATGGCAGGCAGTCTGATGTTTCTTTGGAAATTAAAAATAAAGAAGGAAAACTTGGGAACAGGAATATCATTTGACCCAGCAATTAATTCCACCTCTGGAAATATACCTTAAAGAAACCAAAGCCACAATGCAAACAGATGTATAAACACCCATGTTTATTATTGCATTACTCACAATATCAAAGAAATGGAAGCAGCCCAACCGCGCATCCACAAATGAATGGATTAAAAAATCGGTACATACACATAATGGAATATTACTTAGCAGTGAAAAAAAAATCATAAAACACTACAAAATACGGATGAGCCTGGAAGACATTATGTGGTGTGAAATAGTTACAAAAGGATAAATTCTGAATAACATTGCTGTTGCAAAATGGAACTGACATGGAGGGTTGGGGAAAGAATAGGAAGAATGGATAGGTAATGAACACTGCACTGGAACAGATGAGGGGAAGAATTGTCTAAAAGAAATGTATGATTAGGCATTATATGTAGGGCAATAATTTGGAACAAGAGGAGCATTGCACAGTGGACTGAGAGAGGGGGCAGGGAAGGGAAGGGAGGAAAATGTTCAACAATGATTAGTAAAAACCCAACTTTTCTGTAAACCTTTGTAAAAATCACAATAAAAAAGTTTATAAATAAAAAAGGAAAATGAATAAAGATATGGATTACTTGTCTCTGAAAATCATAATCTTTCACGAGTGTTGAGGAATCAGTGGAACATGGGATTTTGAGCCAATTTAGAAGTTGTTACAAGTTTCAATGGACAAGTTTCAGACTCCTTTGGGTAACTGAGATCAACACTGACTACTGGTCATAGGTTTAGACTGGTGCTCCATTTTCAGGAAGGTTGATCTTAATTGTAACTTGTTGCTTAGTACTGATTCATAGTGATGCTGTATATAACAGAAGTACAAGTTGCTTGGTCTTTTACAAGCATGAACTTTGGTATGCCCACGGTTTAGTTATTTTGCCAATTCATCTCATTATGCATTTTATTCCTTTTCAGCTTCATCAAATATAACCTTTCAACTTCACCAAACATGATGTATTTTTTTATCAGTTGGTCTTTCCTGATAACATGCCAGTGCAATCAAGCTGAACTTTCACCATTATCACTTCAAACAAGCATTACAGTTTCATATTTTTAAGTTTTAATTAAAAAAAACCAATTACTCAATTGCCATAAAGCTGATTCAGTTTTGTAGCAATCTGATAAGGCAGAATAGACCTGCTCCATAAAGTGTGCCACACTATAAAGCTATGGCAGCACACTGCCAGTTTCCCCCTGCTATGACGTTAATGGAGCCGAATTGCTGAATTAATGGTTTGCAACTGGGATTTTTTATTTTTTATTAATTTTATACCTTTTTACATGCAAAGTTCATAAAGTTTGTATACATTGCTTTTCACACCAATCTTTCCCCTTTCCTTCACCTATCTCTCCCTCTGCCCATCAAATTGTGTGACCTTATGCAACTGACTCTACAGAGTTTCTTATAGTTGTAATTTGCTGTCTTTAGGTACCATCAATTGTAACTAGAGTCTGATTATTTTTTTAGACCTTTGAATATTTTGTAGTATGTGGTGTATGATGCTTATCAGTCTACATGTGTGATGTTTTCAGAAAGAGAAGGAGAATAAAATAATCTCTCTAGCCTCTTGATAAAGAGTTGTTAGTCTGGTTAAATATACACTATCATAAAACTATATGCAGGTACAAATCTAAATGGAAGAAAATAGAATTATTAGAGGGATTAGGAAAAAGATTCATAGAGTAAGGTCTAAATTGAGCCTTGAATAATAAAGAGGTTTTAATCTGGTTGCAAAGAGAGAACAATCTGGTCTTGGCAGTGGGAAGAGAATGAAAAAAAAAAAGATAGCAGTAAGAAACAAACTGACAAGTGAAGACAAAAGAGAAAGCTCCAGGATTGTGGAGGTGGTGCAGTTTAGAGTGGCATTTCTTCACCATATGGATCATCCAACAATCTTCTTTTAAGCGAAATTCCACTTGGTAAGGCAGTTGGATATAAATTATACCCTTTGGCTTCCTCTGGAGAGAAAGGGGAATACTTTTCAGTGGGAAGGAAGGAACTCTAATTTTATTTCCACAGCTGTGTCTTCAGCAATGTGTGCAAATGGCAGCTCAGAGAAGGTAATTCACAGATGTAAAATGCCTGAATGAATAGATTGATAAGAGGTAATTGGAGTCTTTCTTCATGCCACTTATTAATTTGTCTTTGATCCTTTCCTCAAATACACATTGAGTAACAACTAACAAGAAGGAAAAATTGTAACACTCTTGCTGCTATTCAAAATATTGGAAATTTTCTTGCCAACGTAGCTCTGTATTGTCATTGTTATTATTGTTAAGTGCCATTGAGTCATAGACGACTCATAGCAACCCTGTGAACGAAAGACCTGAGCACTGTTCACAGAAAATTACTTGCTGCCTTGTTGAACTTTCTCACTGTTACTGGAGTGAGATAGTTTGTGGTTTTGATTTGCATTTCTCTTGTTGCCAGTGATTTGGAGCATTTCTTAACGTGTCTGTTTGCCATTCGAATATCTTCCTCTGTGAAAATTCTTTCCATGTCTTTTGCACATTTTGTAATTAGGTTACCAGTCTTTTTCTTGTAGAGGCCCAAGAGTATTCTGTACACTTTTGTTTTAAGACTCTTGTCTGAGATGGTATTACCAAGTGTTTGTTCCCAGTCTGTAGGTTTTCTTTTTCACTCTGTTGGAAAAAGTTTTTGATGTGCACAGAGATTTAATCTTTAGAAAGTCTCATATAAGGTCTATTGTTCTGCTTTTTTTTTAAAAAAGAGCATTCAATAAAAAAAAAATGGATTCCAAGATATTTATGAGTCGATCAGACATTGGAATCTATTGCTCTGTGCCTTCAATTCAGAAAAGACTCAATATTGACGTTCCAGTAGGTTTTCAGAGGCTATAAATTATGTATGAGAAGATTGTCTATTTTTCTCCTGCTGTTGAAATAGAGCTGCCTATCTTTGAGCTGGCAGTGCAAATCTCTAACCACTAGGTTCCCAGAGCTTCCTTCTGTGAGTTTTCTTGATGGCAACTGTTAAGAATATAAAACATGGTTTCCTATTCCTTCAAGATGATTTTAACTCTGACTACATAGGTAAAGTAATGGTGGACACAGACTTTAAAGACATATTGTTGCTGTTGTTGTGTATCAGCAACTTGAATAGACCCATAACTAATATTCCGGTGGGTTTTCAGAGACAGTATTCATAAGGGAGCAGATTGTCTATCCTTCTCCCATGGAGCACCTGCATATTTGAACCACATGCCTTTGGGATTGCAGCCCAGATTCTTACCACTAGGTCACCAGACATAGACTGTCTATAACTTCATCTTTCTCCTACGGAACTACTTCTGGGTTTGAACTGCCTATCTTTCAATGTATAGTTGTCAAATATAATCCCCACTGAGATGTGAATCTGATATTTTCAACTTGAAGATTTTGTATGTCATGGTTCTATCTATCTATCTATCTATCTATCTAGTTACTTATTTCATTATCTATCATCTATCTATCTATCTATCTATCTATCTATCTATCTATGTATCTATCTATTTTTAATGCGCTGGTCTTCCTCTGTGGCTCAGTATCCTCCATTATAAAACAGAGGGGTTGGAGTTATCCCGAAATTTCTTCTCAGTTCTAATTTTTTTTGTGTTCTTACTTTTATTTAGTGACTCATATAGCCCTGGATGTGCTCACCAGTCTAGGCCAAGAAATTTAGAATACAGCTGCCTGTCTGTCTGATTGACTGGAAGAGATCCATATTTCTTCACATTCCTAAGAAAGGTGAATGAACAGAAAGTAGATATTATCAAACAATAGGGTGGCTATGAGTCGCAAACGACTCGACGGCACATAACAACAAAAACAATCATTAATAGCACATGTAAACAAAATACTGCTAAAATTATTAAATAATGGCTAGATAAACATACACTGGGCCAATTGGTAGCATCATATTAGATTGAGAATAGATTGAGGTTGTTAGCAATTACAGCTTGCTCGGATTCACAGTTAACACTCTTAACATCAGAAGTCAGGAAATCAAAAGACGAATTGCATTTGGAAAATCTGCTGTCATGGACCTATATCAGTCTAGATACAAAGTCTAGATACAATCTGGCCATGGTCTTCTTAATTACTTTATATGCTTCAGAGAGTTGGACAATGACTAAGGATGACAGCAGAGGAGTAGATGCGTTTGGGTTGTGGTGCTGGAGAAAAGTCTTGGACATACCATGGACTGCCAAGAAAACAAATAGATCTGTCCTGTAGAGGGTGAAACCAAGTCTGTCCTTGGAGGCTAGGATTTTGAATTTCCACTTCACTTACTTTGGGCATGTGGGCAGGAGAGATTGGGTCCTTGAAGAAGGACATAATATTTGAAATGTCAGAGGGACAGAGCAGGAGAGGGAGACCAAGGATGAGATGTATTGATACAGTAACTAGGACAACGGGAATTGGTGTGTGAGACTGCCTTAGGACAGTGAAAGGTTCAGAGCTGCTGTACATAGGGTCACTATATATCGTAGGTGACTCAATGGCACATAACAACAATACCATACTATGACAGGTTTGGAAGCAGGAGTGGCATCCTCTTCCTAAACATCATGCCTCCAGAAACTTTATGAAGTTTGATAAATGTCGATAATTGTAGAGGGGTTTCAGGCCTTTTGTTCATAGGGTCACTGTGAGTCATGCTCAACTCAAAGGCAATCATCAACAAGAACAACAGATCAAGATATAGACAGAGAACTACCAGACATTCAAGTTGATTTTGAAGAGGCCATGGCACCAGGGATATCATTGTTGACGTCAGATGGACCCCTGGATGAAAGCAAAAAACACTAGAAAAATGTCTCTTCATGTTTTATTGACAATGCTAAATATAGTAACAAATTATTGCTAGCTTTGAGAAGAATGGGAGTCTCAGAGCACTTATCTGCTCACTCAAAACCTATACATAGATCAAGAAACCATTGTACAAAGAAAGCAAAAATAATAGTATTGTTGTTGTTGTTATTGAGTTGTCCATGACTCATAAAGACCCTAATGTACAACAGCTCTGAACCCTGCCCTTTCTTGAGTCAGTCTCACTGACTCTGACACACCTAATACCATTGCTCCAATTACCATGTCAATCAATCTCACCAGAAACTTTTCATGTGCTATCCCCCCATCCTTCCAAGCATGATGTCCTTCTGCAAGGACTGGTCCATCCTGGACATGTGCCAAAAGAATGTGAAATGCAACTTGGCTTTAAGAGTGTTGATTGTGAAGCCGAGCAAGCTGAAATTGTTAACAACGTCAATCTCCTGTCTATCCAACACGGTGCTTCCAATTGGCACAGTGATTAAAATCTTTGTCTTTTTAATATTAAACTTCAGTGCATACTGAAGACTACAATCCTTGACCGTCTGCAGAAAACACTTCTGGTTCTTCTCAGTTTTGTCAATCCTCATGTCACATTCCTCATAATTCCAGACTCCTAAATGATCTACTCTGCATACAGATGGAAAAGGTAAGGGAATACTACATGATTTAAAATTAAGAAAAGTGTGTATCAGGGTTGTATCCTTTCTCCATACCTACATTTGCTGTTCGGATGTAACTCACGGTTGTTGTGATGCTAAACACTGTGATATTGATGTGTCAAATATGATAATGGTTACCCATGGTTGACAGTGTTTGTTGGAGTTCTCTGATTAAAACAAGCTTGGAAGTGGGAGTGACATCCACTTCTGAAATAGCTTGCCTCTAGAAACTCTGTGAACTTGGAGAAATAATGAATCTTATTTAAGTTGTCAGGTCGTTCATAGGGTTACTATGAATTGTCTATGACTCAGCAACACTTTACAACAACAGCATTCAATCTGTATTATGAGCTAATTATTTGAGAAGTTGAAATCAGGTTTGGAGGAAGCCTTATCAGTAATTTTCATTATTCAGATGACAGAACCTTGCTTATTCAAAGTAAGGAGGAGTTGAAGCACTTGCTTCAGAAGATCAAACACTCTAGCCTTCAATGTAGTTACATTCCAATGTCAAGAAAACAAAAATTTTCAACATTGGACTAATAGGCAACATCGTGATAGAGAAAAGATTGAAACTGTGAGTGACTTCATCTTCCTTGGATCTAGAATCAATATACTTGGTACCAACAGTAATGAGATCAGGAGACATATTGACTGGGAAAGTCTGAAGTCAGAGATATATCCAAATTTTGGAGGAGCAGGTTTGTCAATTCGAAGACTAAGGTGTGCCTGATTAAAGGTATGGTCTTTTCAATCACTTGCTATGCATCTGTGAGCTGGACAATGTATAAGAATTGATACCTTTAACTATGATGTTGGAGAAGAATACTAAGTATCCCAGGGACTGCTAAACTAATAGATATGTCTTAGGGGTTTAGACAGAGTGTTGGAGGCACGAATGGGAGAACTGTGTTTTATATATTTGGGCATGTTGTTAGGAGAGGCTATTCATTGGAGAAGGGCATCATGCTTGGAAAGGTGGAGGGACAGCAAAGCAAACAAAGATCTTCAACCAGATGAGTTGATACAGAGACAGAAGCAATGAGCTTGAGTGTGTCAGAGGTTTTGAGGATGACATAGGATAGGACAGGATTCAGATCTATTGATTATAGGGTCCCTATGAGTCATAAACAAAGAGATGGCACTTAAAAACAACAACAAGATGGTTATAAAACTCAAAGAAATTCAGGAAGTAGATTTCTTTAGGGTTTAAACTTTTT
>NW_006400051.1:1830318-1843145 GCF_000299155.1 Elephantulus edwardii | reverse complement strand
TTTTATTAATTTTAATGAAAGTTTACAGAGGCTTAGGGTTTCCAGTCATTCCTTGTTGCATTTTTCTCCCTGGCCATCCCCTCTCCAGATATTTATTATTTAATGATATATATTATCTGAAATTTCTTTCTCATGAGGTCATAGATTTAAATTCATTATCTTATTGCTAATATAATACAAAATCTTTGAAACCAGAGATTTCATTTCAATATTTATCAGTAATCTCTAATTATTGAAAGATAATTATATGGTCAAATAATTAGTTACAACATCTATTACATAAGTAATATATCATAAAATTACTTATTTATAAGTGGAAGATATAATCACTTGAACCAAGAAGACATCCCTTGAAATGAAATTATTTTTTATACATGTTGAGTTTTGCTAAAAAGAATTATGAAAAGAAGCCAAGCTAATTACCACTCATTTAGCCATTATGATTTTAATCTCCTTAAAATAGAAATCTCCTTAGGAGTAGGTATTGCTATGTTTTAGATTTAACAAAAAAATATTAAATTGTAATTATGTATAGTAGTAGGAAATTAGTTGGTATCATTTTCCCTAGATTAATTTTCCTTGTTTCTTCTTTTACTGTGATTTTAATGAAAATTTACAGAAAGTTTGGGATTTTATTCATTCATTGAGGTATGTTTTAATCCCTGCCACATTTACCTCTCCTTCAATTAATTTCGTAATGCATATTTTATTCCAGATTAATAAATATTGTACATATGTTTATTCATATATTTCTTTCAGATAATCATTTTTTTCACCTGTGCCAGTGAGTGTTATTTATTCCCTTTTTTCCTGTCCCCCACCACGTCAATCCAATTTTGTAACATCAGTCCTATACAGCATTTGTCCTTTTGTAATTGAGGTATTTTATTCAGTATAATATTGTCCAGACTCATCTATATTGAGTGTTGTTTTACAAGTTCATTGTTTTCAGGGCTATGTAATATTTCCTTGTGTGAATGTACCAGTTTTTCCCTATCCATTTGCCTGTTGTCAGGGAATTGGGCAGATTCCTTCTCTTAGCTATTGTTAATAACAGTTTCAATAAATATAGATGTGCATGAGGGATCAGTCCTTAGAGGAGAACTTTGGAGGGTGGAGGGACAGTGCAGGAGAGGAAGACCCTCTATGAGGCAGATTGATTCTGTGACTGGAGTAATGGGGGTAGGTGTGTCAGAGGCAGTAAGACTGGCAAAGGACAGAGCAGTGTTTAGGGCTGTTGTACATAGGGTTGTTATGAGTCACAAGTGACTTAACCGGCACATAAAAACAATAACAACATACATCTCTTTACATATATCATGGCTCTGATTTCTTTGGGATGTATTCCCAATAGTAAGATAGCTGAGCCAAATAGTATTACTATTTTTAATTTCTTGAGAAATTTCTAAACCACCTTTCATACTGGTTGTATCATTTCACATTCCTACCACAAATTAATGAGAGTTCCAATCTCTTTACATTCTCATTAGCATTTTTTATTTGCTGCCCTGTTGAACTTCTCTGTTGTTGCTGGGGTGAGATGATATCTCATATTTGTTTTGATTTACATCTCTTGGATAGCTAGGGATTTTTAACATTTCTTTAAATGTTTGTTGTTGTTGTTATGTGTCATCGAGTCGCTTGTGACTCATAGCGACCCTATGTACAAGAGCTCTAAATGCTGTTCTATGCTGTGCCAACCTAGCCATCTCAAACGCACTTATTCCCACCGCTCCAGTCACAGAATCTATCCATCTCTCCTTCGCCTCCCCTCCACTCTGCCAAACATGATGTCCCTCTCCAAGGACCTGTCCCTCCTTGCAACATGCCCAAAATATGTCAGACGAAGCTTCAGAATCCTTGACTCCAGGGAACACTCTGGCCTCACTCTCTCCAGGACAAACCTGTTTGTTCTCATAGCAGTCCATGGTATATTCAACACTCTTCTCCAGCACCACAGCTCAAAGGCATCAATTCTCTTTCTAGCAACCCTATTCACTGTCCAACTCTCTGATGCATAGCACATAATTGCGAAGACTATAGCCCAGATCAGGCTCACCTTAGTCTCCAGTCTGATGTCGTTGCTCTTGAGAGGTCCCTCACAGGCGACTTTCCCAATGCAATTCGTCTCCTGATTTCCTGGCTGCTGTTACCAAGAGTGTTGACTGTGGAGCCAAGTAAATTAAAACTGTTAACTATCTCAATCTCTTCACCATCCATGCTGATGCTGCCAATTGGTCCAGTGGTTAGAATCTTTGTTTTATGTGTTTATTGACCATCTAAATTTCTTATTCAGTAAAGTATCTGATCATATCTAGTGCTGTGCCCAGTGATTGAGTAGTTTGCCTTTTTTTTTCTTTTGGTTGAGGTGCTGCAGAAAAGGTATCTAGAGAAATGGAAGAATATACCATGCTCATGGATGTTGTTGTTAGGTGCTGTGGAGTCAAGTACCATTCATACTGACACTATAAACAGCAGATTTGAACTCTGTCCTATCCTGTGCCTTCTTTACACTTCCTGACACACTAGAACCTATTGCTGCAGTCACTATGTCAGTCCACCTGATTGAGGGTCTTATTCTTCTTCGCTGGCCCTTCATCTTTCTAATTATCATGCCCCTCTCCAAGGAACAGCCCTTCTACCAACATGTTTGTAGTGTGTGAGGTGAAGCCTCATCATCCTTGCCTCCAGAGAGCACTTAGGCTGCACTCCTCTCCAAGACATATTTGTTTGTTCTTTTGGCCATCTATAGGATGTCCAATGCTCTTCTCCAACATCACAGCTCAAAGGCGTCAATTCTTCTTCTGTCATCTCTATTAATTGCTCAGCTTTCAGGTGCGTAGCAGATGGTAAGAAACACCATGAATCAGGTACACCATAGTCCTCAAACTGACTTAATTACGCCTCAATAATTTGAAGAGGTCTCCAACTGCAGAATTTCCAAATTCAATACTTCTCTTTGTTTCCTGATTGCTGGTATCAAGGGTGTTAATTATAGACCCAAGCAAGATGAAGTTGTCGACAGTTCTAATCTTTATTCTGTCCACCATGATACTGTTGGTCCAGTGGTAAGAATCTTTATTTTCTTGACATTGAGATGTAATCTATATTGTTTTAATATATGTTATTGATTTTCATATAATAAAACTTTACAGTATGTTTCATTTACATACATCAGGTTTTATGCAATCTTTTATTTACATTGTATTTCATACATTCATATACATTCTATCTTACATTACTTTTAAAAAAATAATTGCTTTTCAGATAATACCTTTACAATATATTTCATGTATATACATTGTTTTGTATAATCATTTACATTCTTTCATACATTCTATTGTACATTATCTTTAATTATCATTCTTTTTAATGAACATTTACAAAGACTTTGGATTTCCATTCATTCATTTTCTCCCTGCACACCCCTCCACCAAGTTCACTCTTCTCTTTGAAAAAGTAAAAGGAAAATTCTTTCATTGTTATACAGTCCCTCCCCCCAAGTCCACTCCACTATGCAATCTTCATTTTGGACTCATGTGATGGCAATAATATCTAATCATATATCCCTTTTAAACAGTTCTCTCCCTCATCTGTTTCAATGCAGTATTATCCAATCTTTCTCAGTCTCTTCCCAACCCTGATGTCAGTCCCATTTTACAATACTGGCACTATGCAGTATTTGTTCTTTTGTGACTGAGATATTTCACTCAGCATAATGTCCTCCAGGATCACCCATTTTGTATATTTCATTAATTCCTTGTTTTTCAATGGAGCATAGTATTCCATTGTGTGACTATACCACAGCTTCTCTATCCACTTGTTATTTTTTATACTAGTCTATTTACAACATTCAAATACATTGTTTTCACACCAGATCCTTCCCATTTCTCTCACCTCCCCATCCATCAAATTGTGTGACCCCAGAGTAATTCCCCTCCTCCTCACCTGTCTTCCACCTTCCTTCATGCCTTGGATTCTCATACTCATTTTACAGTAATGGTTTTATACAGTATTGTTCCTTGTGGGACTGAGTTAACTCTCTCAGCATAACCCTATTCAATCTCTCTCCAGTTAGGTAATAATTTTATACTGGTTTACATACAAAGTTCATAAAGTTTATATACATTGTTTTTCACACTGGACCTTTCACCTTTCCTTTACCAATCTCTCCCTGGACGCATGAAATTGTGCGACCATATGTTTAAGCCCTCCCCTCTTCTCCTTGGATCTTTGCACATGCTCTACAATAATGGTCCTATACAGTATTTGTCTTTATGAGACTGAGCTAGTTCACTTAGCATAATGCTCTCCAGTCCCTCTCATGTTATGTAATAATTAACATAATCATTGGTCCTGCGTGCTGTATTTTGTTGTGTGATTGTACCATAATTTCTCAATCCATTCCATTGTGGTTGAGCATTTGAGCTGTTTCCATGTTCTTGTTATGGTGAATAATGCACCTATGATCATTGGTGTACAAGTCTCTGTTTGTGCCTCAGTTCTCATTTTCTTGGGGTATATCCCAAGCAATGGAATAGTTGGGTCATATGAAATTTTGAGGAAGTGCCAAACTACCTTCCAGAGTGGTGGTACTGTTTTACAATCCCACCAATATGCATAAAAGTTCCTATCTTGCCACATCCTTTCCAACATTTATTACTTGCTGTCCTGTTTACCAGCTCAGACAAGAGTCTCATAATGAAAGTTTACAGAATATTTCTGGGGCCCCACAAGAAAAATATTGATAACCAAATTACAAAGTAGACAAAAGACATGTAAAGAATTTTCACAGAGGAAGATATTCAAATGGCCAACAGACACATTAATAAATGTTCCAAATCACTGGCACTAAGAGAGATGCAAATCAAAACTACAATGAAATACCATCTCACTCCAGTGACAGTGGCAAAGAGATGCTATCACTATTTTAAGGCTACATTATTCGGATAAGAAACCTTAATATTGTGAAAATGTCAATTCTACAAAAAACAGTTTACAAGTTCAATGCAATCCTAATACAGACGCCAATTCCATTCTTCAGTGAGATGGAAAAAGCTATTTCCAATTTTATCTGGAATGGAAAGAGACCTTGAATAAGCAGAGCACTACTGAAAATGAGAAATAAGATAGTAAGCATCACACTCCCTGATCTTAAATCCTACTATACATTTGTAGTAATCAAGACTGCGTGGTAGAAACAGACATGTAGATTAGTAGGATAGGAAAAAATCACCCAGACATCAACTTGACTACCTAAGGTTAACTAATCTTTGACAGAAGATGAAAGCAGTTAAATTGGAAATGGCAGCCTCTTTAATAAATGGTGCTGGGAAAATTGGAAAACCTTCTGTATAAAACTGAAGCAAGGCACACTTCACACCATATAAAAAAACTAACTCAAGGTGAATCAGGGGCCTAGGACTAAAACCAAAGACTATGAAATCCATCAGAGAAAAATTAGAAACAACTCCTTTGTTGCTGTGTGCTGTGGAGTTGGAACTGACTCATATCTGAGCCTCTTGTGGTTTTGAAATAAATTTCAAAAAAGGAGATTTCCTATCATTCTCCATGGAGCAACTAGTGGATTTGAGCCCTTTACCTTTGGAATTACAGCACAGTTTCTTATCACTAGACCACCAGAACTTCCTAATCAACAAAGACCTAATTTGTAGCATAAGCAGACTTCAAAGCATAAAGAAAATCTTTCAACCAGGAAAGGATAAAATAGATGAACGAGACCTCCTAAAAATAAAATTCCTATGCACATCTTCAATGGAGTAAAAAGGAAGCTTACAGACTGAGAAAAATATTTGGCAATTACATATCTGATAAGGAATGCATATATAAAATTTATCAAATATTGCAGCATTTATTATTTTTAACAGCACATTTAAACATATGTCTTTCATGTAGAGCTTCTTTTTAAATGATCAACTTCATTTGCAATTTTGATGAAGTATAATGCAAGTGAAAAATTTTGAATGAAAATATTTTCATGAAATAAAATGATTGAATACAAGACAGTACTGATAAAGTGTGAGAACATGCTAGAGATTAGAGAGAAGAAGCCATTAATTAAAAACATGACTATTTCAGTTTTAAATGTGGAACATTAAAAAAAGATAGGACTTAATCTAAGCTAAGACTTTGAAATAGCAGAAGAGAAACTGATAGCTTTAAATACACTGTATATTATTTTGTATCATTGAGAATCAACTAATCGGTTAGGTACTTCTGTTTTATTATATTAGATTTGTGGCATACCTACATACCTGTGATTAAAATAAGGTTTTAATGCAAGGTTTGAAACAACTACAATTCTTTTTTTTTTAACTACAATTCTTATAGACATTTTAATATCTCATAAAACAATTTAAAAGATGTGGAGCACTAGAAAGCTTGCATTACAAAGTTACTATGAGTAACCACCTATCACATATTTAAAATTCTGGTTCAGCATATTGTAGGTGTCTAGCAAATGGCAGCTGATATTGAACTAAGAGTATATATTAGGCAGTAATGTCTGACAGGAAGAGGAACATATTATTTTATGGTAAATATGATGTTCTTTGCTTTTATTTGGAAAGAATAGAAATCTTTAGAAAAGTGGGATTAATAAAAATAGTATAAAGACTGTCCTTATACCATTTGCATTGTATCAGATTCACTTATTTTTATTTGTTGTTGAACTATCCTATTCTTTTTTTCTCCTCATATAATAGAAAATAAGTTATTATATCAAGGCCTATTAAACCTAAACAGTTTCTTAGTTGTATTCTAGAGATATAGATATTCTTTTACAAAAGAAGTAAAGTTATTAGTATCAATAAATTTAACTTTGATATTTTATTTTTATTTATTTATATTTTATTTTTGTAATTTGACCAAAAAATATTTCTTCTGACATTTTCTTCCATAAAATATATGATCTTATTAGGCATGTCATTCAGAAATTTCAATTGTCTTTGTTTCTTATGACATGGACTATCCATAACATTTAGGAATGCATCCTTGTTTCATTTTAATGATGAATAAATGGAGCATCAGCAACCTACAAAAAAATTGAAACATATAAAATATAAAAAAATAAAATATTCAAGGAAGTGGAGTTAGAACTGAAAGGAAAGAATGTTCTCATAATTTTTCAAAGTTAATGAACTGAAGAAAAAATTCAAGTCTTAAATTGTAACACTGAATGATTTTATGGACAAATTTTTTAATTTAAATTTATTATTAATTTCAGTAAAAATTTACAGAGGCTTTGGATTTCCATTTATTCATTGTTGCACTTTTCTCCCCTCCCAACCCTCCCCCCAGTACACTACCCTCTTGGAAAAGTAAAAGAAAAAATTTTTCATTGATTTACAAACCCTCCCCCAGGTCCACTCCACCATGTAGCCTTTGCTCTAGACCCCTGTCATGACAAAAATACCTAATCACATATCCCTTTTAAACAGTTTTCTCCCTCATCTGTTTCAATGCAGTATACATTATTGAATCCATCTTTTTCAGTCTCTCCCCAACCCCAAAGTCAGTCCTGTTTTACAACAGTGGCACCATGCAGTATTTGTCCTTTTATGACTGAGATACTACACTCAGCATAATGTTCTCCAGGATCACCCATTTTGAATAATATTGCATGAGTTCCTTGTTCTTCAATGCAGTGTAGTATTCCATTGTGTGAATATACCACAGCTTCTCCATTCGTGTGTTGATGGGCACTTAGGTTGTTTCCAACTCCTTGCTATTGTGAACAAAGCTGCAATAAACATGGGTGTGCATATATTTGTTTGGATGTCAGTTATGTTCTCTTTGAGGTATATCCCCAGTAGTGGAATTGCTGGATCAAATGGTATCTCTTTTTGCAACTTTTTGAGAAAGCGCCATACTGCCTTCCACAGTGGTTGCACCATTTTACACTCCCACCAACAGTGAATAAGGGTTCCAATCTCTCCACAACCTCGCCAACATTTGTTGCTTACTGTTCTGTTAAATTTTGCTATTCTGTCTGGGGTAAGATGATATCTCATAGTTGTTTTATGGACAAAATTTTGAATGATGAAGGAAGAATAAAAAGAAGATGGAAAGAATGCACAGATTCAGTGTATCAAAAAGATTTGGTTGACTATGAAACATTTCAAGAAGAAGTATATGATCAAGAACCAATAGGAAGGAAGATGTCCATGCTGCAATAAGTCAATGGCAAAAAAGAAGATCTCAGGATTTTTAGATTATCAATTCAGGATTTTTAGGAAATATATGCAACCCTGTACTTGTTCATCAGTCTCTGTTAACAAATGTGAAAGGAAGTTTTTTGACTAACTAGAAGATGTCTATATGTGTTCCTATAACTAAAAAAAGGAAATCCAAAACTATGGAAATGATGAAACAATATCTGAAAATCCACTGGAGGATCATCAGTGGGTCAGTTTTGACTAGATGGTACACAACAACAACATTAATATTTCTTGCAGGTAAAATTTTGTTGAACATTAGGAAAAACTAGCTAAAATAGATCTTTCACAGGGCACTTACAGAAACCAAAGCATTCTTTATGGAAGGAGATTGCTGATGTTAGATGGATCTTAGCAGAAAGCAGAGAATATCACAACTATTCTTAATTTTGTTTTATTGGTTATGGAAAGGCATTTGACTGAAATATCAAATTATGAATAACATCGAGATAAAAGTGAATTCCCAAACACTTAATTATGCTCAGGAGAAACCTATATGTAAACCAAGAAGCAGTTGCCCAAACACAAAAAAAACACTACAAGATTTAAAATCAGGAAATGTGTACATTAAGGTTGAATCCTTTCTTCATATTTACTCAATCTGTGGAAGCTTGAACATATGAAGAAGACTATAACATCAAAATTGGAGGAAGATTCATCAACAATATGCATTAAACGGATAATACAAATAATTGGAAAAGCCAGTATCAGCAGTCAATACAAGATCAAGGATTTACTGTAAAACAGACCATGAAATACTCCTGTGCATATTCAAATTGAAGCTGACGAAAATTATAACAAGTCCATAAGAATTAAATACTATCTTGTGTCTATTCTATGCAAAGAACAATCTCACAAATAGGTGTGAACAATTGAACACAAATGATAGAAGATCAGATGAGTTGTGATCAAGGATGTTGTCTATTAAGACAGTAAAGGATTATTAAAAGATATGGAGGAAAGAAAAGACCAAAATGGATGTCAGAAGAGACTCTCAAGATTGCACTAGAATCTCAAGAAGCCAGAAAAAAGGGCAGAACTTTCAAAGTAAAAGAGCTGAGAAGCATATTTCAAGGGTGCCTAGAGGAAACAAAGCAAGGTGGTATAACTAGTAATGTAAAGAACAAAACAAAAAAGGGGAGACTTTGCTCAGCATTTCCTAAGCTGAAAAAAAATCCAAAAAAAACAAAACCACAAATTTAAGGCTTGAGTTGCAGTACTGAAGGTTGTCATGAGCAAAATCCTGAATGTCCCAGGAAGTATCAAAAGAAAATGGAAGGAGTGCTCTGGGTCATTATATCAAGAAGAATTGGCAGGCTCAATGGGTGAGCCTGAAAGACATTATGCTGAGTGAAATATCTCAGTCACAAAAGGACAAGTACTACATAGCAACACTGTTATAAAATAGAACTGACATGGAGAGTTGAGGAGAATAAGAAAAGGGTGGAGAGATAAGGAAGACTGCATTGAAACAAATGAAGGAAAGAACTGTATGGAAGGCATGTCTGACTTGGCATTATATGTATGACAACAATCTGGAACAAAAGGCTTTTTGCAAAGTAGAGTAGGGGAGAGGAAAGGGGGGAGGGGGAGGAAAATGAATGCTAACAATGGATTGAAAACCCAACCTTTCTATAAACCTTTGTTAATATCACAATAAAAAGGTATTGAAGAATTGGCTCACCTGGAACCATTTCAGGAGGTTGAACATAGTCAAGAACAAATGAAGAAAGAAGTTAAAGATGTACTGAAAGTATTGGCAAAAAGTAAAGCTCTGGCATTTGTTGGAATTGCAAATGATATTGGTGACTGTCACAACGGATTCATGTACAGAAGATGAAGGTGATAGAAGACAAAGCAAGTTTCATTAATAGGATCACTCTGAGTCATATAGTTAAGCCAACAACATCTAAGAACAGCAACACCAAAAGAGCAAGCAAATTTGTCTTGGCAAAAATACAACCAGAATGCTCCTTAGTGGAGAGGATAGTGAAAATTCATCTCACTTTTTTTGATGTATTTTCAGAAGAAGCTAGTCCCTGGAGAAAGATAAAATAAACATCTTCAACAAGATGGATTTACAGCTACCACAGCAGAACTGAGCATGATAGAGACTGTGAAGTTGGGGCAGGATAGGGCAAGATTCAGATCTATTTATCATTGTGTTATTATGAATTGTAGTTTACCTAAAAACACCCAGCAACAACAGTGATCCTCATTTTCAATTTGCATGATGTTTTCTTGTGATAAGATTCAAGTAAGCATTCTCTATCAGAATGCTACGTGGGGATGTATCCTCCTCAGGTAATTGTACATAGAGGCACATAGTATGTAGCTATTCTTCCTTGGTGAATGAAAGACTATCGATTGATAATAAAGACCAAGTACACTCACTGCTACTGTGTATAGGAATCTTTACCTTAGGAGAATCATGCTAGAGTTATACATGTAAACATGCACATGTGTGGCTTGGTGGAGTAGTGGTTAAATGTTTGCTTGTTAACTGAAACATCAGAAGTTTAAAAGTCTCATGGCAGTATGCTTCTGTGAAGATTCAAAACTTAAACTTATTGCAATCAAGTAAACAGACTCATAGATGACTGTAACAAGTAGGTAATGACACAAAAAGAGATAGTCTACCTTTCCCTAGTGGTGTTAGCAGTCAATTCAAACTGTCAGAGAGAGGCTTTTGAGTTAGCTATGAAAGTCACTAACAATCCTTGTTTACAAACACACTTTCTAACATACACATACACACACATATATGCAGATGAAAATGGATGTCAGATGAGATTCTGAAACTTAGACTAGACTGTAAAGAAGCCAACAAAGAGAAGAAATAGTGAAGTGAAAAAAAAATGAAAATTTCAAAGGACAACACTCAAGAAAAAGCAAAGGATTACAATAACATGTGCAAAGATTTGGAATTAGAAAACCAAAGAGAAAGAACTTACTCTGCGTTTCTCAAGTTGGCAGAATTGAAGATCAAAATACTGAAAGATATACTGAGCAAAAAAAAAGGATAGAAGTAATGCAGAGATTCGCTATACTAAAAACAACTGCTTTATCCTGAATCATTTCAGGAAGAAGAGCATTGAACATACCATGGACAATCGGAAGAATAATTATGCTTGTCACAGAGAGGGTAATATCATGTTTCTTGTTGAAGGTAAGGACTTTGAAGCTCCCTCTCATATATTTTAGGCATGTGGCCAGGAGGGATCAATCCTCAGAGAAGCATATCTTGCTCGGAAGGGTGAATGGACAGCACACGAGAGGAAAATCCTAGATAAAATAGATTTACACAATAACTGGGACAATGGGATTATGTGTATTGGAGTCAGCATAGGACAAGGTTCAGAACTGTTTCAATGAGTCATGCACACTCAATGGCACATAACAACAACAACAATAACAGCATATTACTAAGAACCAAGATGAAGAAAGAAGATGTTTAAACAGTGCGAAAGGAATTGGCACACACAAAAGACAAACAGCCATAGGAATTGAAGGAAAACTAATTTAAGTGTTTCAGCAAATAGTTGTAGCCCAAGATGTGCTTAGGAGCCTATAATACCAAATTTGAAAGATATCTACTTGGCCAACTACAAAAGAGATCTATACTTATTCTTAACAGAGAAAAAGGAGATACAGCAGAATATGAAAATTATTGAACAATATAAGTATGACATGCAAGTAAAATCATACTGGAGATTATAATTACTAGACCTATTCAATTTCTTCTTTTGTGATAGGTCTCTTCAAGTGTTCTGCATTTGTCCTTGTCAATCTGGACAAGGCATGCATTTCAAGGAATTTGTCCATTTCCTCTAGGTTTTTTTAATTTATCAGGGTATATATAGCTTTTCATGGTATTAAAATATTATCAATTTAATTTCAGTATGTACTGTTGTGATGTCACCTCTGCAATTTCTTTTTTGAAATATTTATTTATTTTATTATACAGGTTTATGCACAAAATTTTAATACATTATTTTCCAGACCAGATTCTTCCAATTTCCCTCGCCTACCCATCAAATAGTACAACTCCATGATTAATCTCCTCTCCCCCTGCACATCCTCATCCTCCTGCTTCCATCCCCCTCCCCCCTTGGATCCTCATATTCATTCTACAAAAATAGTTTTATACAATATTTGTCCTTGTGGAACTGAGTTAGTTAACTCAGTATAATGCTCTCGAGTCACTCCCAAGTTAGGTAATAATTTACAAAATCATTGCTCTTGGTTGCTGCATAATATTCTATTGTGTTAATGTACCATAATTTCTCAATCCATTTGATTGTCATTGGACATTTGTGCTGTTTCTCTGTTCTTGCAATAGTGAATAACAATGTTGTGAACATTGGTGAACAAGTCTCTGCTTGTGCCTCAATTCTAATTTTCTCAGTCTTTATTCCAAGAAATGGAATTTCTATGTTTAGCTTTTTGAGGAAGTTCCAAACTGCCTTCCATAATAGTTGTACCATTTTACAACCCTACCAATAATATATGAATTCCTGTGGGCCTCCATTAGAAAAAGACTTACAACGCAATTATATCTATCTATCCATCTATCATCTATCTATCTAT